>NC_142800.1:42421309-42489869 GCF_049724085.1 Artemia sp. Qi Xiang Cuo | reverse complement strand
ACTTGAATCGAACAAAAATAACTACAAACAAGAGTTTGGTTTTGGCCTCCTCTCACTGCATAAGTGTAAAACCTACTGTGTCATTGGCGCTCTACTCAAAATGAATTATATAACAAATATTTTCTTTTGTACTTTATTTTGAAAATAAATATTAAAACTACAGTAAAATTTTGGACTGATGAGCTTTCAGCAATTAATATCTTTATACATCAAATATTCAGTTTAATTTATTAGTTCTTTCTAAAGTTGTTCAAGACGAATATAGTTTCACTACAAACCAGAGTTTAGATACTGCCCCCTTCTTTAACTGTAAATTAAACAAAAAAAAAGTTTTTTTATCTGAAAGTAAGGAGCGACATTAAAACTTCAAACGAACAGAAATTATTACGTATATGATAGGGGCTGTCCCCTGCTCAACGCCTCGCTCTTTATGCTAAAGTTTTTTATTGTTTAAAAAATTAGAGTTGTGAGAAAGTCAAACTTTAGCGTAAAGAGCGAGGCGTTGAAGAGGGGACAGCCCCCTTCATATACGAAATAATTTCTTTTCGCTTTAAGTTTTAACATCGTTCTTTACTTTCAGTTAAAAAAAACTTGTCTTTTTATTTAATTTGTGAATGTTTTTGAATTAATGCAGGTTTTTATATTGGCTCACCGTACATGAATAATTAAAACAAAATTTGTATATTATATTTGGTTAAATGGCTTTCTCGAAACTTGTTTAATTTTATTTACGAACGTTTTTATTAGTAATAAATACACGTAACTTAAAATTAACTTACGTAACGAACTTCTATATTCATAAATTTTTAACACGTATATTAGGGGATTCGCCCCCTAGTCAATACCCTTCTCTTTAAACTATAGTTCGAATTTTTTTTCCAGTTCTTTAAAAATGACCTCTTAATCACAATCAGTTGATCAGTTTAAAAACTTATTTTTTTTTTATTTAATTTCTGATCTTTTTCTTTAATAATGCTGGGAAATCCGGCGCCCCCGTCATAGCAATGTCCCGTCCCCCCTGAAAACTTCCTTCATGGAAAGTTCCTTCCATATAGCCCCCGACCCTCTCCGTCCCCCACCTACCAGAAAAAAACTCCTCTGAAAAAGTCTGTATACTTCCCAATAACCAATACTATATGTTAACATTGAGTAAAGTTCATAACTTTCAGCCCTCTCCCTGGGGACTTTGGGGGATCAAGTCATCCTAAAAGACATTTTTATCATATTTTCTACCATGCTGAACAAAATGGCTATCTCAAAATTTTGATCGGGTGACTTTGGGAAAAAAATGAGCGTGGGAGGGGGCCTAGTTGCCCTCCATTTTTTTTTGTCACTTAAAAAGGGCACTAGAACTTTTAATTTCTGTTCGAATAAGCCCTCTCACAATATTCTGGGACCACTTGGTCGATACGATCACCCCTGGGAAAAAAAAAAAACAAACAAACAAATAAACACACATCCATGATCTTTCTTTGGCACGAAATACAAAATTACACATTTTTGTATATTGGAGCTTGATACCTCTGCAGTAGGGTTCTCTGATACGCTGAATATGATGGTGTGATTTTCATTAAGGTTCTATAACTTTTAGGGGGTCTTTCCCCCTTTTTTTGAAAATCAGCCAAATTTTCTCAGGCGCGTAACTTTTGATAGGTAGCTCTAAACTTGATGAAAGTTATATATTTGAAATCAGCATTGAAATCTGATTCTTTTGATATATCTATTGGTATCAAAAACCCGTTTTTTAGAGTTTCGGTTACCATTGAGCCGGGTCGCTCCTTACTTACAGTTCGTTACCACGAACTGTTTGAAAACCTAAAGCCTACTGCGTCATCTGTGCTTCACCGAAAATGAATTATATTACAAATATTTTCTTTTTCAGCTCTTACAGCATTGAAAATGAAAATAAACATTACTGTGAAAAAAAATTCAACTGATGGATCTTTCAACAATTAATATCATTATATATTTAATATGCAATTTGATTTTGATTTTTAACGTATTCGAAGTGTTGGAAGTGCTTGGGGAAATGATAGGTGTGGGGGGGGGGATTTGCCCGCTGATCACTTTTGACTAATAAGAAAGGCACCAGTTCTCTTAATTTCCAATCGAATGAGCCCTTTTTGAAGTTTCTACAACGCTTTCTATAAAAACCTTATATGTCCCAGGGCATAGCTTACAAACCGTGCCCTGAAGGCTGTGGGGGGAGTGTCTTCCTCAAGGACATAATTTCCAGACCTTTCAACTTCGTGGAACAAAATGGCTATCTCAAAATTTGATTGGATGTGTTTGGGGAAATGGGCGGCATGGGAGGGGTGTTAGTTGCCTTCCAATCACTTTCGGCAATTAAAAAGGGACAAGCCCTTCCGATTTCCAATCGAATGGGCCCTTTTCGAAGTTTCTACGGCAACTCCTTCGATACGAAGTGCCCTGGTCTAAAAGAAACCAAAAAAAAAGGAAAGAATAATACATTGTGCCAACATTGTTCTTTACTTAGGCAGCGCTATTGCGCTGCCTATGATAGGATGAAAGAGAATAAAAGACAAACATACATGGTTTTATCTGTGGAGTAAGTGTCAGAATAATTTGCTGCAAGTGTAATATATTTATGAAGTTCATTTCAAGTTCGATGCAGCAGTAATGCATATCCTGGCACAAGTTTTCATTTTGCTTTCATTTACCAACAATAAATTCTCTTTCAGGAGCTAAAGTGAATAGCCCTCATGCTTATATGGAGTCACCACTGCACATCTCAGCTTCTCTAGGAGACAGCAAATGTCTCGAAATACTTCTCAAATCTGACGCAGATGTTCGCATGCTATGCGGTTCAAATAAGCTGACAGCTTTGCATTTAGCAGCTGAAGATGCTGCATCTGACTGTGTTAGGTAGATTACTTCAGAATAAATAAATAAAGATAGAAAAGATCGACTCGTGCCAACTGTAATCAAAGCTCTAAAACTAGAAGTTTGAAGTCAGTATAGATATCAAAATAATTTGTTTTTTTACGCTGATTTTAAATACGCAAGAATTAATTAGGTTTATAGTTACCCTTCAAATGCTACTTAGTATCAGCAAAGAAATATTTTGGTGAAAATATGTAGCACCATCATATTTGACATACATGCCACCCATAAAACAAAGATACGAGGCCCTTACCTAATTAAATAAAAAGACAAGTTTTTTTTTAACTGAAAGTAAGGAGCAATATTAAAACTTAAAACGAACAGCAATTATTTATGAAAGGGGCTGTCCCCTTCTCAACGCCTCGCTCTTTATGCTAAAGTTGTTTATTGTTGTAAAAAGTAGAGTGGTGAAAAAGAGTCCAACTTTAGCGTAAAGAGCGAGGCGTTGAGGAGGGGACATCCCCTTTCACATACGGAATCATTGCTGTTCGTTCTAAGTTTTAATATCGCTCCTTACTTTCAGTTAAAAAACTTATTTTTATATTTAATTTCTGAAGGTTTTTCAACTGATGCAGGTTCGATTTTGGCTCACCGTGCATGAAAAATTAAAACACAATTTTCTTATTAATTTTGGCAGATATATTCCGGATATGAAGGGTCGTCCCCTTATCAATACCTTGCTCTTTACGCTAAAGCTGTTAGCACTTTTAAGAAAACTTTCTATTCTAATTAAACGGCCCCCGTGTTTCATTTTTAGTAAACAGTCAAACCTAACCGTAAAGAGGAAGGTATTGAGGAAGGGGCAGCCCTTCAAATACGAAATCATTTCTGTTCGTTTTTCAAATAATGCCGGTAAATCTGGCTCACCCTCTATGAAATATACCCCTCCCCCTCACGGGAAACTCCTCCCTGAAAATTTTCCTCCAACGTAAAGTGCACCCCCCCCCTCCATCAAATTCCCTCCAGACGGTTCCTTGCTCACTGAGACCCCCCCCCCCCTTCTCTGTAAAATTGCTTGTGGACGATTCACCCTGAAAAATTCTCCTTGGCATTTTTTTTATTGGACTAAGACTTTAATGTATAGTCAGTTTCTCGATCACTCCATAAATGCCCCTTTCCGTGGATATTGTTCCCAGAAAACAAAACGCGCGGAAAAAAGCCCCGGATAATTCCCCCTGGAACATCTCCATATAAAAAATTTGGCAAAGAAAATGTAAGACAATTAAAAAGAATTTCGTATAGTAATTCTGTCAAAACCCCCTAGTGTAACATTTTCCCTAGAATATTCACTCCCCACAAATCTGCATCCCCAAGGAAGATTCTCCGCTTAGAAATCCACCACAAGCACAGCCCCCCCCCCCAAAAAAAAATGACTGTATACTTCCCAATAACAAATACTATGCACAAACAATGAGCAAAGTTCACAACTTGCAGCACTTCCCCCGGGGACTGTGGGGAATCATTTTACAGCTAAAGACATAGTTATTAGATTTTTGATTATGGTGAACAAAACGTCTATCTCAAAATTTTGATCCGGTGACTGGGAAAAATGAGCATGGGAGGGGGCATAGTTTCCCTCCAATTTTTGCCTTTATTAAAGAGGACATTAGAGCTTTTAATTTCCGTTAGAATGAGCCCTCTCGCTATGTTTTAGGCCGACTGGGTCCATATGATTACCCCTGGGAAGAAAAAAACAAATAAATAAAAACGCATCCGTGATCTTTCTTCTGGCAGAAAATACAAAATTCCACATTTTTGCATATAGGAGCTTAAAATCTCTACAGTAGGATTATCTGAGACGCTGAATCGGATGGTGTTATTTTCATTAAGATTCTACTACTTTTACGGGGTGTTTTCCCCTTTTTCGAAAATAAGGTAAATATTCCCAGGCTTGTAACTTTTGATGGGTAACACTAAACTTGATGAAATTTATACATTTCAAATCAGCATACAAATCCAATTCTTTTGATGTATCTATTGGGATCAAATTCTGTTTTTTAGAGTTTCGGTTACTATTGAGCCGGGTCACTCTTTACTCACAGTTCGTTACCACGAACTGTTTGATAAAGTATGAATTTAGTTTTTTTTTTTCAGGGAATTTTCTGGGATTGTTCCCTGTTTTTTTTTTTTTTAATATTTACCAGGGTTCTCTTTATCAAATCAGTGTTCAAACCTTTGCAAACAAAAATCGCATGTTGTAGCACACACGTTTTTCTTTCTTTTTACCAAAGTGGGCAGACATTGGCAAAATGCCAATGCCTGGCTTTTTTATTTTTGCCACAAATGGTAATTTAGTTAAATAGAGCCAAAAGGCTATCAAAAAATTTTGGAGTAGCCAATCGATTGAAGACTATCGTAAAACTATTTCCAGGTCCTCTCAGTTTCTTACGAGATACCATTACGCGGAAGAAGGGAAAACGGTTCACGCGGATGAAGGTTCAAGTGACAGTAACTAAAAGGAGGCATTTTTACGCTAAATTTTGACTCATGTTTTTTTTTAGAGGATTTTCGATATATGGAAAAAAGGGAAGTCTTGAGCGTAAGCAGCGAAGGTCTTAGAGGGCGGTAGTCTCCCTCAAATTGTAATATCATTTATGTTCATTTAAGCTTCAACATCACTCTTCATTGTTATATTAAAGAAGAAAAAAAATATTTAACTTCTGTTTTCAATATTACATTCAGGGTTTTCTAATATTTATGGAGAAGCTTGTCACTGAGGGGGGGGGCATATTATCAACTAGTTTTTGTGTTTGATTATATTACAGTGATATAATTTTTTTCCAATTTTTTTTTTCATGTGGCCAAAATGCTTTAAATAAGAATACTGTCATTATTACGATTATTATTATTTTGAAAACAAAAAAAAATTATTACTTGGAATTCTGAATCATGGATTCTCGCTCTTACCTACCACAAGGTTTTAATGAGATCCCAAAAACCATTCAGGTAAAATTTTTAATACCAAGAATTTAGGCACGCCCCCCCCCCCTAGAGAGGTCCTCAAAATGTTGTCCCTTATAAAGGTCAGAATATGCGTTGATCCCTAAAAACGCTGTTGGAATATATTCTGCTTCTAAAAAGGCTTTGTTATTACCCGACAACCCCTTCTGAGTTCTGCTAAACATCCCGATAACAATAATTTATGAAGACCATAGTAGAATGGCCCCTATTGATCGTGACAGCACACCAAATATGGGCATAGAATACTGACAGCACACCAAATATGGGCATAGAATACTGACAGTACACCATATAAGGGCATAGAGTCATTAGGGAGAACACGTGGTTAATGGGGTCAATGACCTCTTTTTCCAAAGGTTGATAGTGTGTCAACAACAACAACATCGACCTTGACATTCGCTGAGAGCGTGCACTTACAACAACAACAACATCAACCTTGGAACACCTCTGCTGTCGACCTCAATTCACCTATCGTGAATCAATAATTCCCCTTAGAAACAACAAATTAATTCCCCTTTCTTGACAGATCAATCAACCAATGACATCGTCTGTCAGACTAAAAATTTTCGCATAGAAACGATTCTCCAGGAATAGATCCAAGTCATTAATGTCTTTGCCTCGAAAACAACTCTTTTGGTCGAACTCCAAAGGATATTAATAGCCAAAGGCCATGGAAACAATTCTCCAAGAAACATCTTAGCGATGAATTGTTTTAGCGCGGGAATCAGGTTTCTTATTAATTTGAAATGCGTTAGCGCAGAGATGCCAAAAACAAAAGGAACACGCTGAATTACGTTTAGCGATTATTTGGGCGAAACTGTTTTAGACAGGTTATGGAACTATATCGGCGAAACAGTTAGAGACATTTTAAAAGATGATTTTTGAAGAGATTTTAGAAGAGAATTTAATGGTGAAACTCTGTGGTCGTTATAATACACAAGTTTCATTTGAACAGTGTTGTGAGGTCCTCTAACCCAACCCCAAAGGGTTCCAATCCTCCTACCCCAACCTCGAAGGAAGCCCCCGGTCCTCAAAGGCCCCCCCAGCTCCCCAAGGGCCACCGGCACCCCCAAAGGCCCACCCAGACCCCCAAAGGCCATCCCCGGGCCCCCCAAAGGCCCATCGAGCTCCCAAAGGACCAACGGGGTCCCAAAGACCCTCCACCGGTCCCCCAATGTCCCCCAGGCCCCCAACTGCACCCACCCCGGACCCCCAAAGGCCCACCCTGTGCCCCACAGGCCCTCCCTGTACCCCAAAGGCCCTCCCCCGGCCCCCAAAGGTCCCCCGGGCCCGAGAAGCGCCGCGGGCCAGGAATGCGCCGCATGGGGATGCGCTGCAGGGGGATGCGCCGCGGGTCGGGGGAAGCGCCGCAGGGATGCGCCGCAGGGGATGCGCCACAGGGGATGCGTCGCAGGGATGCGCCGCAGGAATGTGCCGCAGGGATGCGCCGCAAAAAGTAAACTAAAAAGTAAAAATTTCGAAATGTTATCCCCCAAACGCCCTCCTCAGACCCCCAAAGGCCCTCCTCTGGTCCTCAAAGGTCCCCCGGGCTCCCAAAGGGGCAACCGGCCCCCAAGGGCCCCCGGGCCCCCCAAAGGTCCTCTCCCGGTCCCCAAAGGTCCACTGGGCCCCCAAAAGACCACCCAATCCTCAAGGGCCCCGGATCCCCAAACGCCCTCCCTGGGCCCCAAAGGCCCTCCCCAGGTCCCCATACATGCACACAAAAACTTACACACACACAAAAACTTACACACACAAACAAAAACTTACACACACACACACGAAAACTTACACACACACACACTAAAACTAACACACACACTCAAAAACTTACACACACACACACACACACAAAAACTTACACATGCACACGAAAACTTACATGCACACAAAAACTTACACACACACAAAAACTTACACACACGCACAAAAACTAACAAACACACACAAAAACTTACACACACACACACAATAAAACTTACACACACACGTAAAAACTTACACACATACACGCAAAAAAATTCACACACAAGAAAACAAACTTAAACACACACACACACACACAAAAACTTACACATGCACACAAAAACTTACATGCACACAAAAACTTACATGCACACAAAAACTTACACACACACACACTCACAAAAATTAAACACACAAACAAACGAAAAAATACACACACACGCCAACAATTACACACACACAAAAACTAACACACACACACACACACACACACACACAAACTTACACATGAACACAAAAAAACACACACACACACTCACAAAAATTTACACACACACAAACACAAAACTTCCACACACACACACGAAAACTTACACACACACGTCAATACTTAACCACACGCAAAAAAACACACACACATACAAAAAAACTATCAAATGAAAAATCAAAAAAATCGCACACACACGCACAAAAACATACACACACACACAAAACTTAAACCCACAAACAAAAACAAAAAAACAAATGTCAAAAAATACACACAAAAACTAAAACACAAACACACAAACACACAAACTAACACATGCACACGAAAACTTACATGCACACAAAAACTTACATGCACACAAAAACTTACACACACACACACACACACACACAAAACTTACACACACACAAACACGAAAACTCACACACACACGCCAAAACTTACACACACACAAAAACTTACACACACACACACACACACACACACACACAAAAACTTACACACACACACACTCAAAAAACTAACACGCACACACACGAAAACTAACACACACACGCAAAAAATTAAAAACAAAAAAACTAACACACACACACACACAAACATAAAAAAAATAACACACACACACACACACAAAAAACTTACACACAAAAAAACTTACACACGCACACACAAACACACAAAAACTTACACACACACACAAAAACTTTCACCAACAAACAAAGGAAAAAACAAACAAAAACTTACATGCAAAACAAAAAAAAACAACCCACACGCAAAAAATAACATTAAGACAGTATATAGCATGCATGCGCAAAATAACACTTATGCAAAAAAACTAACAAACAATAAAAACCGCTTACACAACCCACCAAAAAATAAAAACCAAACACAAACTGAAACACACACACAAACACACACACAAACTTACACATGCACACGAAAACTTACATGCACACAAAAACTAACACACACACACACGAAAACTAACACACACACACGACAAAACAAACACACACAAAATCTTAGACACACAAAAACTAACACATACACACACACAAAAACTTACACCCACACGCAAAAATTTACATGCACACAAAAACTTACATGCACACAAAAACTAAAACAAAAAATAAAAATAACACACACTCAAAAAAACATAAAAAAAAACAAAAACTACCAAACAAAAACTAAAAATTACGAAAAAAAAAAAAAAACAACAAAAAAAAAATAAAAAAAAAAAAAAGAACAATAAAAAAAAAAAGAACATAAAAAAAAAAATTCACAATCAAAAATACACACACTCAAAAAAACATAAACTCACTCACAAGCAAAAACACACACACACACGAAAACTTACACACACACACGAAAACTTACACACACACACACACAAAAACTTACACACACACATGAAAACTTACACACACACACGAAAACTTACACACACACACACACACAAAAACTTAAATTAGGTTAGGTTAAGTTAGGTTAGGCTAGGTTAGCCTACGTACGCGCGCGTACGTAGGCTAACCTAGCCTAACCTAACTTAACCTAACCTAATTTAATCTAACCCTAACCTAACCTAATCATACACCTAACTTTTTGCCTGTCTCTCACCTAACCTAAGCTAACCTAAGTGAAGCGTACATGGGCTAACCTAACCTAACTTAACCTAATCTAACTTAATCTAGCCTAACCTAACCATACTCGTCGGAAAAGGTTAGGTTAACTTACCATGAGCGCTCATGATAAGTTAACCTAACCTAACTTAAACAGTGAATTTCAACCATTCAGACTGGTGGACTGAGACCCCAATATTGAGCTAGTGGATTTCCACCATTCAGGCTGGTGGACTAATACCCCAATTCCGAGCTAGTGAATTTCCACCGTTCAGGCTGGTGGACTGGGACCCCAATACTGAGCTATTGGATTTACACCATTCGGGCTGGTGGACTAAGACCCCAATTTTCCAACTCTTGCATTTCATGACAGAAATTCAAAATTAATTTCGAGAAATCAAGAGAATGTAACTGTGAGAAGGTAAAGCACCACAAGTCACTACTGAAATATTCCAACTCTTGCATTTCACGAGAGAAATTCAAAATGAAATTTGAAAAATTAAGACATTGTAACTGTGATATGGTAAGTGTGTAAGTTTTTGTGTGTATGTAATTTTTGGCGTGTGTGTGTGTAAGTTTTCGTGTGTGTACGTAAGTTTTCGTGTGTGTGTGTGTAAGTTTTTGTGTGTGTGTGTAAGTTTTTGTGCGTGTGTGTAAGTTTTGTGTGAGTAAGTTTGTGTGTGCATATAAGTGTTTGTGTACTTGTCAGTTTTTGCGTGTGTGTGTAAGTGTTTTTGTGTGTGTGTGTGTAAGTTTTTGTGTGTCTTAGATCTTGTGTGTCTTAGCTTTTATGTGTATAAGTTTTTGTGTGTGTGTATGTTGTCGTGCGTGTGTGTAAGTTTGTGTGTGTGTGTAAGTTTTTGTGTATGTGTAAGTTTTTGTGTGCATGTAACTTTTTGTGTGCATGTAAGTTTTTGCATGTGGGTGTAAGTTTTGTGTGTGTGTGTGTAAGTTTTTGTGTGTCTAAGCTTTTGTGTGTGGGTGTAAGTTTTTGTGTGTGTTTGTAAGTGTGTGTGTGTGTTTAAGTTTTTTTTGTGTGTGTGTGTATGTTTGTGTGTGTGTGTGTGTGTGTGCGTGTGTGTGTCTAATTTTTTGTGTGTGTTAGTTTTTGAGTGTGTGTTTAAGTTTTAGTGTGTGTGTGTGTAAGTTTGTGTGTGTGTGTGTGTTTGTAAGTTTTTGTGCGTGTGTGTGTGTGAGTTTTTTTGGTGTGAATGTGTATGTTTGTTTTTGTGTGTGTGTTTGTGTGTGTGTGTGTGTGAGTGTTTGGGTGTGAGTCTGTGTGTTTGTTAGTGTTTGTGTTATTTATTGATTTTATGTTATTTTTTTATTTATTTTTTGTTATTTTTTTTTTTTTTGTGTGTGTGTGTGTGTGTGTGTGTGTGTGTGTGTGTGTGTGTGTGTGTGTGTGTGTGTGTGTGTGTGTGTGTGTGTAAGTTTTTTTGTGTGTGTAAGTTTTTGTGTGTGTGTGTGAGTTTTCGTGTGTGTGTGTGTGTGAGTTTTGTGTGTGTGTGTGTGTGTGTGTGTGTATGTTTTTGTGTGCATTTAAGTTTTTGTGTGCTTGTTAGTTTTCGTGTGCATGTGTAAGTTTTTGTGTGTGTGTGTGTGTGTGTGTGTAAGTTTTTGTGTGTGTTTAAGTTTTGGCGTGTATGTGTAAGTTTCCGTGTGTGTGTGTGTGTGTGTGAGTTTTGTGTGTGTGTGTGTGTGTGTATGTTTTTGTGTGAATGTAAGTTTTTGTGTGTGTGTGTGTGTGTGTGTAAGTTTTTGTGTGTGTGTAAGTTTTCTCGTGTGTGTGTAAGTTATAGTGTGTGTGTAAGTTTTCATGTGTGTGTGTAAGTTTTTGTGTGTGTGTGTGTAAGTTTTAGTGTGTGTGTGTAAGTTTTCGTGTGTGTATGTGTAAGTTTTTGTGTGTGCATGTAAGATTTTGTGCATGTGTGTAAGTTTGTGTGTTGTTGTATTTGTTTAGTTGGTTTCTTTGTTGCTGTGTCTATTTTATTTTGTTTGTGTGTTTGTTTGTTTTTTTGTTCTGGCATTTTTTTTCGTGTGTGTGTGTATGTTTTTGTGTGTGTGTGTATGTTTTTGTGCTTGTTTTTAAGTGTTAGTGTGTGTGTAAGTTTTTGTGTTCATGTAAGGTTTTGTGTGCATGTTAGTTTTTGCGTGTGGATGTTTGTTTTTGCGTGTGGGTGTATGTTTTTGTGTGTGTGTGTGTGTGTGTATTTTTGTTTGTGTCTAATCTTTTGTGTGTGTAAGTTTTTTCTTTTGTGTTTGTTAGTGTTAGTGTGTGTGTGTGTGTGTGTAAGTTTTTGTGTGTGTGTTTGTTTTCATGTGCTTGTGTGAGTTTTTGTGTGTGTGTGTGTGTGTGTGTAAGTTTTTTTGTGCGTGTGAGTTTTTGTGTGTGTGTTAGTTTTTGTGAGTGTGTTTATGTTTTGTGTGTGTGTGTGTAAGTTTTTTTGTGAATGTAATTTTTTGTGTGCATGTAAGTTTTTGCGTGTGTGTGTAAGTCTTTGTGTGTGTGTGTGTACGTTTTTGTGTGTCTAAGCTTTTGTGTGTGGGTGTAAGTTTTTGTGTGTGTTTGTATGTGTTTGTGTGTTTGTGTGTGTGTGTATTTTTTTTGTGTATGTGTGTTTTAGTTTTTGTGTGTGTGTTTTTGTTTTTTTGTAATATTTTTTGTTATTTATTTTTTTCGTGTATGTTTGATTTTTCGTGTGTGTGTTGTTAAGTTTTGTTTGTGTGTGTGTGTGTGTTTGTAAGTTTTTGTGCGTGTGTGTGTGAGTTTTTGTTGTGTTCATGTGTAAGTTTTTGTGTGTGTGTGTGTGTGTATATGTGTGTGTGTTTGTTGGTTTGTGTTTTTTTGTTTTTTTGTGTGTGTAAGTTTTTTCTTGTTTTTTTATTTTTTCTTGTTTGTGTGTTTGTGTGTTTTGTGTGTGTGTGTGTGTGTGTGTGTGTGTGTATGTTTTTGTTTGCATTTATGTTTTTGTTTGCATGTAAGTTTTCGTGTGGATGTGTAAGTTTTTGTGTGTGTGTGTGTGTAAGTTTTTGTGTGTGTATAATTTTTGGAGTGTGTGTTTAAGTTTTCGGGTGTGTGTGTGTGTGTGTTTTGTGTGTGTGTGTTTGTGTGTGTGTGTGTGTAATTTTTTGTTTTCATGTATGTTTTTTTGTGCATGTAATTTTTAGTGTGAATGTGTTAGTTTTTTTGTGTGTGTGTGAGTGTAAGTTTTTGTGTGTGTGTAAGTTTTGGCGTGTGTGTGTAAGTTTTCGTGTGTGTGTGAAAGTTTTCATTTGTGTGTGTAAGTTTGTGTGTGTGTGTGTGTGTAAGTTTTCGTGTGTGTGTGTTAGTTTTTGTGTGTGTGTGTGTAAGTTTTTGTGTGTGCATGTAATATTTTGTGAGTGTGTGTAAGTTTTTGTGTGCATGTAAGTTTTTATTTTATTTTATGTTGTAGCTTTCTTGTTTTATTTTTTTGTGTGTGTGTGTGTGTGTGTGTGTGTGATATTGAGTTCGTTTTATTGTTATTTTGATTGTGTGTGTGTAAGATTTTTATAATGTGTGTTATTTTGAGTGTGTGTGTAAGTGATTTAGCACAAGTAATTTTTTGTGTTAAGTTACGTTTTTGCTCGAGGGTGTAATTTTTTGTGTTAGTGTGAGTTTTTGTGTGTCTAAGCTTTTGTGTGAGTAAGTTCTGTAGTGTGTGCTTGTTATTTTTCGTGTGTGTGTGTGTGTGTGTGTTATTTTGTTTGTGATTTTATGTTTTCATTTGATTGTGTTAGTTTTTTTTTGTGTGTGTGTTTGTGTTTATGTTTTTTTGTGTGTGTATTTTTTTTTTGTGTGTGTGTAATTTTTTGTGTGTGTGTGTAAGTTTTTGTGCGTGTGTGTAAGTTTTTGAGTGCATGTAAATTTTTGTGTGTGGGTGTAAGTTTTTTGTGTGTGTGTGTAAGTTTGTGTGTGTCTAAGCTTTTGTGTGTCTAAGTTTTGAAGTGTGTGTGTGTTAGTTTTAGTGTGTGTGTGTGTGTGTTTGTTTTTGTGTGGTTGTTTGTTTTAGTGTGTTTGTGTTATTTTTTGTGTGTGTGTGTGTGTGTGTGTTAGTTTTTGTGTGTGTGTTAGTTTTTGAGTGTGTGTGTATGTTTTGGTGTGTGTGTGTGTGTGAGTTTTTTGTGTGTGTGTGTGTGTGTGTGTGTAAGTTTTTGTGTTAATTTAATTTTTTGTGTGAATTTAAGTTTTCGTGTGAATGTGTAAGTTTTTTGTGTGTGTGTGTGTGTGTGTGTAAGTTTTTGTGTGTGTGTAAGTTTTGGCGTGTGTGTGTAAGTTTTCGTGTGTGTGTGTGTGTGTGATTTTTGTGTGTCTGTGTGTGTGTGTGTGTGTGTGTAAGTTTTTGTGTGCATTTAAGTTTTTTTGTGTGTGTGTGTGTGTGTAAGTTTTTGTGTGTGTGTAAGTTGGTGCGTGTGTCTGTAAGTTTTCGCGTGTGTGTGTTATTTTTATTGTGTGTGTGTGTAAGTTTTTGTGTGTGTGTGTGTAAGTTTTAGTGTGTGTCTGTTAGTTTTAGTGTGTGTATGTGTAATTTTTTATGTGTGAGTGTAAGATTTTGTGCGTGTGTTTATTTTTGTTTGTGTATGTTATTTTGTTTGTGCTTTTTATTTTTCGTTTTCTTTTTTATGTTTTTTGTGTGTCTATATGTGTGTGTGTGTGTTTGCGAAAGTTTTCGTGTGTGTGTGTAAGTGTTTGTGTGTGTGTGTATTAGTTATTGCGTTTGATAAATTTTTAGTGTGTGTGTAATATATTTTTTAAATGTAATAGTTATTGTTAATTTAAGTTTTTGCGTGTGGGTGTAAGTTTTTTGCGTGTGGGTTTAAGTTTTTGTGTGTGTGTGTGTGTGTCAGTTTTTGTGTGTCTTATCTTTTGTGTGTTTAAGTTTTTTCGTGTGTGTGTTTAAGTTTTCTTGTGTTTGTGTGTGTGTAAGTTTTTGTGTGAATGTAAGTTTTCGTGTGCATGTGTAAGTTTTGTGTGTGTGTGTGTGTGTGTGTAAGTTTTTGTGTGTTTGGAAGTTTTTGTGTTTGTGTGTTTGTTTGTGGTCGTGGTTGTAATTTTTTTTTTTTTTAATTTAGTGATGTCTTTTTTTTGAGGGTGTTATATTTTTATTTTGAGTTGTTTTTTAAGTTTTTGTGTGTGTGTGTGTATTTGTTTTTTTTTGTATTCTATTTTGATTGTATATAATGTTTTGTGTTTGTGTTGAAGTTTGTGTGTGTTTGTGTGTGTGTGTAAGTTTTTTGTGTGTTTGTGTTTGTTAGTTTGTGTGTGTGTGTGTGTGTGTGTGTGTGTAAGTTTTTGTGTGTGTTATTTTTGGCGTGTGTGTGTGAGTTTTAGTTTGTGTGTGTGTAAGTTTTGTGTGTGTGTGTGTGTGTGTTTGTGAGTTTTTGTGAGTGTGTGTGTGTGTTTTTGTTGTGTTCATGTTTAAGATTTTGTGTGTGTGTGTGTGTGTGTATGTTTGTTTGTGTTTGTGTGTTTGTGTGTATTTTTTTGTGTGTGTGTATTTTTTGTCGTGTGTGTTTAAGTTTTCGTGTTTTTGTTTTGGGTGTTTTTTGTTTTGTGTGTGTGTGTGTGTGTGTGTTTGTAATTTTGTTTGTGTTTTTATGTTTTTGTGTGGTTGTTATTGTTCGTGTGATTTTGTATGTTTTTGTGTGTGTGTGTGTGTGTAAGTTTTTGTGTGTGTGTAAGTTTTTGCGTGTGTGTGTAAGTTTTCGTGTGTGTGTGTGTGTTAGTTTTGTGTGTGTGTGTGTGTGTGTGTGTTTGTAAGTTTTTGTGTTAATGTTAGTTTTTGTTTGCTTGTTTGTTTTAGTGTGATTGTGTTTGTTTTTGTGTGTGTGTGTGTGTGTGTAAGTTTTTGTGTGTGTGTAAGTTTTGGCGTGTGTGTGTAAGTTTTCGTGTGTGTGTGTGAAGTTTTCATATGTGTGTGTAAGTTTGTGTGTGTGTGTGTGTGTAAGTTTTCGTGTGTGTGTGTAAGTTTTCGTGTGTGTGTGTGTAAGTTTTTGTGTGTGCGTGTAAGATTTTGTGCGTGTGTGTAAGTTTTTGTGTGCATGTAAGTTTTATGTGCATGTAAGTTTTCGTGTGCATGTGTAAGTTTTTTTGTGTGTGTGTGTGTGTGTGTGTGTGTGAGTTAGTTTTAGTGTGTGTGTGTAAGTTTTTGTGTGTGTGTAAGTTTTTGTGTGTGTGTGTAAGTTTTTGTGTGTGTGTAAGTTTTTGTGTGCATGTAAGTTTTTGTGTGCATGTAAATTTTTGCGTGTGGGTGTAATTTTTTGTGTGTGTGTGTGTGTGTAAGTTTTTGTGTGTGTTAGGTTTTGTGTGTGTTAGTTTTGTCGTGTGTGTGTGTTAGTTTTCGTTTGTGTGTGTGTGTGTGTAATTTTTTATGTGCTTTTTAGTTTTCATGTTATTGTGCTTGTTTTTGTGTGTGTGTGTGTGTGTGTATGTTTTTTTTTGTGTTTTCGTTTTTTTTTTGTGTGTGTAAGTTTTTGTGTGTGTGTGTAAGTTTGTTTGATTGTGTGTTATTTTTTGAGTGAATGTAAGTTTTTGTGCGAATGTAAGTTTTTTAGTGTGTGTGTTAGTTTTTGTGAGTGCGTTTTAGTTTTTGTGTGTTTTAGCCTGTGTGGGTGGGTTTTAGTTTTTTGTGTGTGTGTGTTTGTTTGTGTGTTTTTGTGTTTGTGTGTGTGTTAGTTTTTGTGTGTGTAAGTTTTTTTTTGTGTGTGTGTGTGTGTAAGTTTGTGTATGTGTGTGTGTGTGTGTGTGTGTAAGTTTTTGTGTGTGTTAGTTTTGGCGTGTGTGTTTAAGTTTTCGTGTGTGTGCGTGTATGTTTTGTGTGTGTGTGTGTTTGTAAGTTTTTGTGTGTGTGTGTGTGTGTGTGTGTGTGTGTAAGTTTTTGTGTGTGTGTAAGTTTTGGCGTGTGTGTGTGAGTTTTCGTGTGTTTGTGTGTGTAAGTTTTTTGTGTGTGTTTGTGTGTGTGTGTAAGTTTTTGTGTGCATGTTAGTTTTTGTGTTCTTGTTAGTTTTCTTTTGCATGTGTAATTTTTTGTGTGTGTTTGTGTGTGTGTAATTTTTTTTTTGTGTAAGTTTTTGCGTGTGTGTGTTAGTTTTCATGTGTGTGTGTGTATGTTTGTGTGTGTGTGTGTGTGTAAGTTTTTGTGCGTGTGTGTGTGAGTTTTTTTGTGTTCATGTGTAAGTTGTGTGTGTGTGTGTGTGTGTGTGTGTGTGTGTGTGTGTAAGTTTTTGTGTGTGTGTAAGTTTTGGCGTGTGTGTGTTAGTTTTGGTTTGTGTGTGTGTCAGTTTTGTGTGTGTGTGTGTGTTTTTTAGTTTTTGTGCGTGTGTTTGTGAGTTTTTTTTGTGTTCTTGTGTTTGATTTTGTGTTTGTGTATGTGTTTGTGTTTGTTTGTTTTTTTGTGTTTTAGTTTTGGCGTGTGTGTGTGAATTTTCGTGTGTGTATGTGTGTAAGTTTTGTGTGTGTGTGTGTGTGTGTAAGTTTTTGTGTGCATGTAAGTTTTTGTGTGAATGTAAGTTTTAGTGTGGATGTGTAAGTGTTTGTGTGTGTGTGTGTGTGTAAGTTTGTGTGTGTGTGTGTGTGTGTAAGTTTTGGGGTGTGTGTGTGTAAGTTTTTGAGTGTGTGTGTTAGTTTTAATGTGTGTGTGTGTGTAAGTTTTTGTGTGTGTTTGTTAGTTTTTGTGCGTGTGTGTAAGTTTTTGTGTGTGTGTAAGTTTTTGTGTGCATGTAAGTTTTCGTGTGCATGTGTAAGTTTTGTGTGTGTGTGTGTGTGTGTGTAAGTTTTGGCGTGTGTGTGTAAGTTTTCGTGTGTGTGTGTGTAAGTTTTCGTGTGTGTGTGTTATTTTTTGTGTGTGTGTGTTAGTTTTTGTGTGTGTGTAAGTTTTTGTGTTCATGTATGGGGACCGGGGGAGGGCCTTTGGGGCCCAGGGAGGGCGTTTGGGGATCCGGGGCCCTTGAGGATTGGGTGGTCTTTTGGGGGCCCAGTGTACCTTTGGGGACCGGGGGAGGACCTTTGGGGTGCCCTTGGGGGCCGGTTGCCCCTTTGGGAGACCGGGGGACCTTTGAGGACCAGGGGAGGGCCTTTGGGGGTCTGAGGAGGGCGTTTGGGGGATAACATTTCGAAATTTTTACTTTTTAGTTTACTTTTTGTGGTGCATCCCTGCGGCGCATTCCTGCGGCGCATTCCTGCGGCGCATCCCTGCGGCGCATCCCTGCAGCGCATCCCTGCGGCACTTCCCCCGACCTGCGGCGCATCCCCCTGCAGCGCATCCCCATGCGGCGCATTCCTGGCCCGCGGCGCTTTTCGGGCCCGGGGGACCTGTGGGGGCCGGGGGAGGGCTTTTGGGGCACAGGGAGGGCCTTTGGGGCACAGGGAGGGCCTTTGGGGGTCCGGGGGGGCAGTTGGGGGCCTGGGGGACATTTGGGGACCGGTGGAGGGTCTTTGGGACCCCGTTGGTCCTTTGGGAGCTCGATGCGCCTTTGGGAGGCCTGGGGATGGCCTTTGG
This sequence comes from Artemia sp. Qi Xiang Cuo, assembly GCF_049724085.1. NCBI lineage: Eukaryota > Metazoa > Arthropoda > Branchiopoda > Anostraca > Artemiidae > Artemia > Artemia sp. Qi Xiang Cuo. The sequence goes on along the minus strand of NC_142800.1, from coordinate 42,471,633 downwards.
GGGTCTGGGTGGGCCTTTGGGGGCGCCGGTGGCCCTTTGGGAGCTTGGGGGGCCTTTGAGGACCGGGGCTTCCTTCGAGGTTGGGGTAGGAGGATTGGAACCCTTTGGGGTTGGGTTAGAGGACCTCACAACACTGTTCAAATGAAACTTGTGTATTATAACGACCACAGAGTTTCACCATTAAATTCTCTTCTAAAATCTCTTCAAAAATCATCTTTTAAAATGTCTCTAACTGTTTAGCCGAAACAGTTCCATAACCTGTCTAAAAAAGTTTCGCCCAAATAATCCCTACACGTAATTCAGCGTGTTCCTTTTTTTTTGGCATCTCTGCGCTAATGCATTTCAAATTAATAAGAAACCTGATTCCCAAGCTAAAACAATTCATCGCTAAGATGGTTCTTGGAGATTTGTTTCCATGGCCTTTGGCTATTAATATCCTTTGGAGTTCGACCAAAAGAGTTGTTTCCGAGGCAAAGACATTAATGACTTGGATCTATTCCTGGAGAATCGTTTCTATGCGAAAATTTTTAAAGTCTGACAGATGATGTCATTGGTTGATTGATCTGTCAAGAAAGGGGAATTAATTTGTTGTTTCTAAGGGGAATTATTGATTCACGATAGGTGAATTGAGGTCGACAGCACAGGTGTTCCAAGGTCGATGTTGTTGTTGTTGTAAGTGCACGCTCTCAGCGAATGTCAAGGTCGATGTTGTTGTTGTTGACACACTTTGATTACTTTGGAAAAAGAGGTCATTGACCCCATTAACAACGTGTTCTCCCTAATGACTCTATGCCCATATTTGGTGTGCTGTCAGTATTCTATGCCCATATTTGGTGTACTGTCAGTATTCTATGCCCATATTTGGTGTACTGTCACGATCAATAGGGGCCATTCTACTGACCATCATCCCTCACCCCAAATAGATCAGACCAGATACGAACTCCCTGTGGGTACAACAGCACCCATTTTACCTCCAACTCGATTTGATTGAGGTTTGCAATCTGTATTAGTAGATACTCTGAAAAAAAAGGGATAACAACTCTCCCACACCAGTAAAGGTCAGAATGAGTTTGGACCCCCAAAAGCGATATATTGCACAGTTCCTCTTGATTTCGACCAAGTATGGTTCATATTCATAACCAATACTGCTACACTTGGAGATGATAAGAACATAGGGCTCCGTCACCCTCAAATTTTGCGTCGGGTCATTGATCCTCAGAAGTCTTAACTAGGACTCTAGCTCTTATTGTCCTTAGGTTTTTGCTGATATAAGACAATCTTTTTTATTGATTTCCTGACGGCATGCATTTATTATCTTCACTCCTCCTTCCCCCACAAAAGTTAAATTGATTAAAAATTATGACCTCTTTGGCTATATGTTTTTTTGGCAATTATTTAAGGACCTTTCCCTCCTCATATAGGTCAGGTCTGATACGGGCTTCCAAAAAGCACGACTGGACACTTATTCGCACTTTCCATCAAGTCTGATTTTGTCCAGAGATCCCATTTACTAAATGTTCTGATTACTAGAGTTTTTTACCCCTTTCCATCCCCCCCCAAAAAAATGAGCCAGGGTAGAGATCCGCACAAGGGTAACTAGAACATTATTTCTTACTTCCCTCCAACTTCGGTCGAAATCCAACAATTCCCTCCGGTGGATATCCTTATTACAACGATCTAGAGATTCCCGTCCCCCACTGTATTTAGACTGTGTCTGGGTATCCTAAAAGCACAAACAGGACATTAGCTCCCATTATCGATCCTATTACCCTAATGTTTGAAAGCACCTCTTAGTAGATGTGCAAATGACAAGATTCCAGGAAATTTGGAAGATAGCAAAAGCGTTAACACCGTGTGCTGTCATTCTGATTAGATTGTTGTGTTTTTAAAGCAAGATGTCAATATATTTAATTGACAAATTTATTAATTACAGGCTACTGTTGTCACTTGGTGCTGATCCCAATATAGGTAACATACGTAACCAAACTCCTCTTCATATGGCAGCACTTGCTCAAGCTTGTGAGGTTGTATCACTTTTAGTCAAAGGAGGTGCTAAGGTAATTCTAAAAAAACATTTGTTTTATTGGCTAACATTATTTTTTTTTTTTTTTTTAATGCCTCTTTTGCTTAAGGATATGCGACGCCTTAAATATATCAGTGAGTCTCGGCCTTCCTCTCTTGTCGGCTGAACGTCTCGAAGACAAAGCGTTCATTATTGAATTCCCCCAGGGGACTAGCCATCATCGATAATATGGAGAATCTGTGGTTTAACTATGCAATTTGATTGAAAAGACAGTGAAATTTAACGTTTCTTTTGTCATCAAGCTTGTCAATTAAAGTACAACAGGAAACTCCCAAAGTTGCCAAATCACTCAAATAATATTTCCTTTGAACTGATTTTGGGCGCTTTCCGAATAGGTATGCAAGAAAATTTTTAGGGTCTAACTTACAGCCCTGCTGTAAGGATGCTGGTTGTCCCAATTACTCTTGACTCTTTACAAGGGCACCATAACTTTCAATTTTCAAATGAAGGAGCCGAAGTAGCCTGGTGAAAGGCTAACAATAAAAAATAAAAATATTTAAATAACACTATTATTATACAGTGTTATTGCGCTGCCTGTGAAAAATGAATTACATTTTTTTCGGCCATGTTGTTCAAGGAAATATTTTAGGACAAAATGGATTATAACAAATTATAAACTTTAGGCTAAGACTTTTTCACTTGATCCCACCCTTACTTGATTTTATGAGTTACCATTACACTCCAAATCATTCATTACGTACATGCAACAATTTATTGAATTTACTAAAAATAAATTACAGCACACTTTTTAAGCTTAAGCTCACTTTTTGGCACTTTGTACATCAAATATACTGGTTGCACGGATGGTGTCTTGCCTAGCTCCAACTCAAGAGTTCATAATTGTATTAAGCCTTCGTTAAAGGAATTAACGGATAGATTAGCTCTTTAGAAAAGACGTTCTAAACAGATATATGGCACTGAACAGGATTGTTACAAGTACTCGTTTCTTCACCTTTCCTGTTTCTAGGTTGCATCTGGCGCTGCAGCCATAGGTGATCATAATCAGACTTATATTTGCGTGTTTGTCTTCTCATTTTTACAAACGGTATTGCAATATGAGTCCTCATTTGGTCCTAGAGTCCCAAGTTTTTTTTAAACAGGTAGGAGTCAGACTCTAGCGGCACTATTGGCTGCTCTATTAGCCATATCGTTTATGTCTCTGACGTGCTTTCAAGAGCTTTCATACCTAGAATGTAAAGTAGAAGTCATATTTAGCAACATGTCTTTAAGCAGAGCTTAAATAGAAGATAATTGAACTGGATGAAAGAAGGGTTTCATATTAAATAATAATTCCAAACTTTATAGCGTAGGAATATTGGACTAAGTGAGATCAGAAGTGAAAAAAATTGACTGTTGAAAATAGTTTTTTTTTTTTTTGGCTAAGACAGTTGTTCGAAACGCAAAGATTATGAGGCAAAGTTTAAGCATAATTACTAGAAATTACTAGAAAGTTAAGCATAATTACTAGAAAGTTTAAGCATAATTAAATACTTATCGTTTAAAAAAGTCACAAGCCACCACAGAATTCGCAAGAACTAAATATACAAAAACCACACAAATGCACATAATAATAAAGACACATACACATAAGTAGATAGTAAATATATAGTCCGAACGCACTCATGCACGCCGTACACATAAAGCCAAGGACGGATCCCCTGAAAAATAGATATTGAGATAGACTTACGATATATGGAAACAACTCATGTTGTATAAATTTATGAAGTTTGCGTAATTACTAGACATGTCCTTTCTATTCATCCGGGCTCAAAATAAATTAGTTTTACAATTTAATATTAAAACCTGGAGCTTTTTACTACAGTTATTTGAAACTCGTGAATTCTGCCCCTATTCCGGACAATTAGAATTACAACGCAGCAGATAATGCGTTTTTTTTAGACGGTTAATACACAGCTTTTCGCAATAGTCGCCTATGTCTATTGCAGTAATTTGCTATTCAGCTATTTCAAACTCAGGTGGAATTTTGGAAATAGTAGCTAAATAGAGCATCAGGTTTCATCTATATTAGGCTACAATACTATTTCTATTTTTCATTTACACTGACAATCTTCTTTCGTTTTAGGTGGACGCCGAAGACATTGACAGGAAAACCCCTCTGCACAATGCTATTGTTAAAACCGTTCGATGTACAGAAACAGTCCAAAATCTTTTAACCTTAGGAGCCAATGTTAATCAACAAGACAAGTTTGGATATAGTCCTCTTCATTTAGCAGCCCTGAATGAGGACTCTTCATTAGTTTCGTTGCTCATTCATCATGGTGCGGATATCACAGTGAAAACTAAGGGAGGGGCAACAGCACTTAGTGTTATTTCAAGGCGTACTCCTGACTGTATCACTCATCTTTCTCAAAGATTAGACGAAGCAGTATCATTAGTTGACCATGATTCTCATGAACTGGACAGTGAACTTAAAGTTGATCTTAGATTCCTTGTACCACGGCAGAAAGCGGGCGAGTCACAGTTTTTTATGGCTTTGATACAGTCAGGACAGAGGACCTTGCTACAACATCCTGTATGCCGTGCCTTCTTGTATCTTAAGTGGTTTAGAATTAGGAAACTATTCTTTATTTCGTTGCTTTTCTATGCTCTTTTTGTACTATTTCTGTCTCTGTTTATTGTTGAAACGTTTGTCTTAAACCCTTACATACAAAATGGATACTGCGATCCCTTTGCTCCCAAAAAATGCAATCTACCAATTGTTGGTAAGAAATTTGAGAAACATTACCCCCACATATTTTGTACTAATGGAACTTGTCCTTTCAGAGCACGAAAACTTGATCCTTGTAATTCAACCAGTACTTTTATTAATACCCCAATAGCACTTGAAGTTGTATGGTGGTTTTTACTCTTTTTGACTGTTATTTTTTTCATCAAAGAATTATTTCAACTTTTTCAAAATCCAAAGGACTATATTCGAAATTGGGAAAACTGGATACAAATATTAGTCGTAACATTCACCGCTTGTAGTGCATATGGTCACAAGACCTTTCTTCCCTGTCCGGAAAAATGGCAATATCACACTGCTGGGCTGGTAATGGTGTTATCTTGGACACAAATGATGATAGTCGTTGGGAGATTTCCCAGTTGTGGTCTATATGTCCAGATGTTTCACACCGTTGCCGGTAATGTTCTCCGTTTCATTTTGGTGTATTTATGCATGGTAGTTGGATTTTCTTTGGGGATGGCAATATTGTTCCCAGGAACACCAAGCTTAAACAGAATTCCAGGATCTTTACTAACGACATTGGTAATGATGCTTGGTGAAATAGATGTTGACATTCTATTTGAAGAGCATGAGTCAAAAAACACTTTTTACAAGGGTACAGGTCACCTAGTTTTCTTCGCTTTCGTTATTTTGATTGTAATTGTGCTAATGAATTTATTAGTTGGCCTTGCAGTAAGTGACATACAAGGAATTCAAAGATCTGCAGGACTAAGTCGACTCGTACGCCAGACTAGACTTATTGATCGCCTTGAAGCGATTGTGTTTTCACCATGGTCAAATATTTTACCAGTCAAGATCCGAAGTATTATACAAAATGGAGCTCTTTTAGTCCCTAGTGCATATAATTGTGTATTCTCGATCAGGCCAAATGATCCCCGGGATATAAGACTTCCAAAAGAATTGAAAGAAGGAATTCATCGGGTTGCAATAGTTAGACAAAGGATGAAAAATCATCACTTTAGTCGACTGGTTCTGTCTAGATCTTTTACATCAAATCATTTTACTGATAATCTTAGCGAAGATCTGGACGACATATTTCAACAGATTCAAAGTTTGAATGATATTCAGTGTTCTGTTGGCGAAAAGCTGAATGAGTTTCAAGATGAAGTCATGGAAAAAGTAAACAAAGCATTAGCGAATGAAAAGACTCTTTTAGAAGAGCTTCTTCGCCGCACAGAATGCTTGAATGGTCTTAGAAGTGACTCCATTCGTAACGAAAGCGAGAAAGATGATTTCTATTCTTTTGAGAGTAAAATTTTAATCCAGTCAACTACAGATAATAAAAAAAAAGCCAAGCTGAGGGTTAGCGATGAAAATAAAACTGATTTAGTGAAAAATCATTTTTGGAAGAGTTGATAACAAACGAAACCGGAAAATTACATGGAACGAAAGATTGCATCGATGTTAGACCGAAAGTTGTATTGACATTTCGGATTTTTAATGATATAATAAATTTTTATTGAAAAAGAATCAAGATTTTAAATAGATTTTGATTATATTTAGTTTCATTTAACTAAACATACAACCCGTAGTACAGCAAAGTTGGAATGATTTCATGGCTTCAATTTATCAATCAACAAATCGTATCAAAATCTCTCCCCCCATTTTACCAGAAGAGGAGCTAGGGTTTTATTTGAGGGGAGAGGGCAAGATCCAGGAGATTTTATGGGGAGCCTATGGGTTAGTTTTTTAATAAATGAAAAAAAGATGTTTTATTAGTAGTAGAGCGATTTTGGGCCAAAGAGGAAATATTGTCCGACCCCAACTGAATCAAGGGGAATGATTATCCGGAATTTAAGGGATGGAACACATCTACAGAAATTTATTGTGCTAAAAATCATGAAAACGTAAAAACAAATAAGGAGTTTTCTTTAAAAAAAACTATTTTAAGTAGAATGTTGAGTTTCACTGCCCAGTATGAGGAAATGAGATTTTTGTTTTGGATTAAATAAAAAAAAATTATTTCAAATGAAAGTAAAGATCTGTAATAAAAATTTGAAATAACAGAAATTATATCGTATATATTAATAATAATAATTTGTCTTTGACCCACTAACATTATAAAAAAGTGGAGTACCAAAAGCAAGTAAAAGAAAAAGACATGCAAAACAAACACATGCAAAACTATATCAAATGTAAAAAAACAACAATGCAAATCAGAATCGCACGAGAGGATGAAAAGGACCTAATAATATCAATAATTTATTTCTGACCCGCTAATACGGTGGTAAACAAACACATACAAAAAATATTAAATATATATATAAAGAAAAAATATAATATATAAATCAGAATAAGTGCACGAGAGCCACGATTTGGGACAATTTTAGCATAGCCTGCTTTAAACTTATTCTTAATATCTGTAAGTGCACTAGCACGGATAGCTGAAACAGAAGAGCAGATACTAATCCCGAGGCAACGCAACGCAGGAACCAGCTTAACTGAAAAAGAACTACAACTAAAATCACTACTTGGGTATTTAGCATTAAAAACTAAATATTCACATTTTTCAGCATTAAGCACGAGGCCAATATTTTCAAAAAGCTTAGAAACAAACTGGGTAGACTTAGCTAGGGTAAATTTTGACCGGCTAATAAGTAATAGATCATCTGCATATGCAATATAAGATAAATTAGTTAGGCCCGCAAAACACGACGAAAAAATACGAAAAATCACAGGGTATAAACAAGCATTAAAAAGGTGTGGTGACAACACCCCCCCCCCCCTGCCTAAGTCCAGACCGAGTAGGAATATTACCAAAAAAGGTCTCTCCCGACCGGAGTCGAACATATGAATTTGCATACAAAGAACAAAGGACATATATAACAGATGAATTCGCTCCAAGCTGGGTAAGAGAATACCATAATTGGCTTTGACAAACGGAGTCAAAAGCTTTTGAAACATCTAACGCGCATAAATGCAATTCGGATCTATCTTTTTGTGCTTGAAATAATAAAGGAGTAAGAACTCGATATGTTGACATCCTACATATGGTTTAAACCCAAATTGGTTCAACCGATAATCAGCTTTTGGAACAATTCCAGGAAGCAGAACACATTCAAAAACTTTGCTCAACGATCAGGCTACCGTAATAGGTCTATATGATGCGCAATTAGTCCGATCTTTCCCGCGTTTAAGAATCGAAGTGACACTCCCGGACAAACAAGAATCAGGCACCAAAGACGTACACAAACAGATTTGAAATAATAACTGCAAATGATAAATCAATTCTTTCGAATCAATAAAAATCTTATTATAATGATTAATCCAAGGGGCATTAGGGATCCGATCGGCTATAGGAGGTGAATCAAATTTCGCAACATCAATCACTTGTTTCCACTGACTAGTGGTCTTCGGAAATTCCACACAATTTTACCTTACTTACAAAGATAACGTTTAAATTCCAACTTCGTTTTCTGTTTAATGTCAAAAAGGTGACCCCTTAAAGGGTGGCCACATGCTACCCAAATTCTAAGCCACAATTTTGCACGATTTTTTAATATTTTTAAACCAGGGTCAGATTTCTATATTCAACTTCTAGTCTTAAGCTTAAAACTGCAAAGCGGGACAGCTACTTCTTCAGCTTTTTTCAGGCAGGATACAATCTGGCTGTAATATATATTGAGCTGAACTCGAGCTTGTGGGGATGTAACACTGGTACATAATAAATTAAATGGAACTTTAATCGTAGACAAAAGAAGAGCAAGAAAAAAATACATATAGAGGCCAATCCGCTTTATTCCAGTCTCTTTTAATTATCCACTTTTGGTAATTAGTATTGATTGGTAACAGCCCGAGTCGTAATGATGGTGACAGTGGGTGAAAGGGGCAGATGGTCATAATCACGTTCATACTGGTCAATGTAAATATTGCTAATAGAAACACCAGAAGAAACAACACAGTGATCAATATCAGTCAATGTACCGCTATTATGCATGTATGAATGGGATGCATCTTTATCCAAAATCCAATAGCCACTAGGTAGCAAATTCAAAAATAAATCAGTCCGTGCTGAGGTAGAGTTTATATCACAGTTCGTATCAAACAGTTCGTGGTAACGAACTGTAATTAAGGAGCGACCCGGCTCAATGGTAACCGAAACTCTAGAAAACGGTATTTTGATACAAAAGATACATCAAAAGAATTAGATTTTAATGTTGATTTCAAATATATATGTTTCATCAAGAGTAGTCCTACCCATCAAAAGTTACGCGCCTGAGAAAATTTGGCTGGTTTTCGAAAAAAGAGGCAAAGACCCCATAAAAGCTATAGAACCTTAATGAAATTCATACCATTAGATTCAGCGTATCAAAGAACCCCACAGTAGAGGTTTCAACCACCTATCTCCAAAAATATGGAATTTTGTATTTTTTGTCAGAAGAAAGATCACGGATACGTGTATATTTGTTGTTGTTTTTTTTTTCCCAGGGGTGATCGTATTGACCCCGTGGCCCTAGAATATAGTGGGAGGGTTCATTGAAATGGAAATCAAAAGTTCTAGTGCCCTTTTTAAGTGACCGAAAAAATGGAGGGCAACTAGGCTCCCTCCCACGCTCATTTTTTCCCAAAGTCACCCGATCAAAATTTTTAGATAGCCATTTTGTTCAGCATGTTTGAAAATATCATAAGTATGTCTTTTAGGATGACTTAATACCCCGAAGCTCCCGGGGGGAGGGCTGAAAGTTATGAACTTTACCCAATGTTAACATATAGTATTGGTTATTGGGAAGTATGCAGACGTTTTCAGGAGAGATTTTTTCTGGTAGTGGGGGGGTTGGTCGGGGATTATGTGGGAGGATCTTTCCATGAAGGAAGTTTTCATGGGGGAAGGGACATTGCTATGAAGGGGACGCCGGACTTCCCAGCATTAAAAACAGATCAGAAATTAAATATAAAAAAAAAAAAGTTTTTCAACTTCAACAGCAGCAACATCAATCTTAAAACGAACGGAAAATATTACATATATGATTTGGTTCACCCCCTAGTCAATTTTTTAGTACTTTCATAAGAGCTATTTATTCTAATTAAAGACCTTTGTGATTAAGCGGTCATTTTTAAAGAATTGGAACAAAATTCGAACCTTAGCTTAAAGAGCAAGGTATTAACTAGGGGGCGAACTCCCTAACATACGTATTAAAAATACATGAACATAGAAGTTCGTTACGTAAGTTAATTCGTAAGTTGAGTATATTTACTACTAATAAAAACGTTCGTAAATAAAATTAAACAAGTTTCGGGAAAGTCATTTAACCAAATAAAAGTAAAATTCATATGCAAATTTTGTTGTCATTATTCATGTACGGTGAGCCAAAATAAAAACCCGCAGTAATTCAAAAATGTTTAAAAATTAAAAAAAAAAAATTAAATAAAAAAAACCCTAATATACGTATTAAAAATATATGAATATAGAAGTTCGTTAAACATTAAAACTTAAAACGAACAGAAATTATTCCGTATATGAAAGGGGCTGTCCCCTCCTCAACGCCTCACTCTACGCTAAAGTTTTTCATTGTTTAAAAAAAATAGAGTTGTGAGAAAGTCAAACTTTAGCGTAAAGAGCGACTAAATCTAAACACTAAATCTAACCTTTAAGATTAAACTGGTCATTAAAAAAAGCAAATGTTCAATGCAAATATATACGTGCCTCTATTCCCTCAAAAAAACTATATCTACGATGTGATTACAAAAAGAAATACGAAATTTTTTGCTGGTCTTGATGGCCTATTTTTGACTTACCCCAATGAAGTATTAAATGCTAATTAGAATTATAGTATTCTGCAGATAAAATAAAATATTATTGGTCTGTTGATTAAAAATATTGCATAAAATATAAAAAAAATTACAACTTTTAAGGGACAAAATTGGAATGGGTTCAGAAACAGCTCGAGGCGGCTGTAATCTTGACGGGGAAACAAATCGACATTATCATGGACTTAAAGGGTTTACAGTCATGTCGAAGTCCGAGGCGTCATCGCTCATTGTTGGTATTTTAACAATCTGCTTTATTTTAAGTGAGGAGCACAAAAAAATTCCATTTGAAGGTGGTTGACATCACCAACTAAAAAGACCAGCATTGGGATACTTAGAAATAATAAAATCAGCGCTTGTCTGTAATTGCTGGATAAATTTACGTTTTGCATCGAAATTTTGATTTGTAGAGTAATAGAAGACAGCTATTGCAGCAATATTAAAGGGATGAGGGAGCAGTTTTGGTATAGTATTTAGCCAGAGGATTTCATCCTCCTCGGATAAACTACGGACTCGAACAACCTTTGGGTAAACTTTGTTCTTAGTAAAGAACAAAACACCGCCACCTTTTTTTCCAAGTGAGTGATCTAATGGACGGAGTTAAATAAACTGTTAATAATTTGTCAGGTGTCACCGGACTGTACTTCAGTAACAGCTACAATAGTATTTGATTTAATTCTGATAGCACCTCAAGTTCGGTAAGCTTTTTCAAATTAAAGGTTCCTTCACATTAAAAACGTAAGACTTTACGTTACGTTTAGTCCTAAGGTTGTTACGTTTAATGTTACGGGTCTTACGTTTATGTTCCTTCATATCGAAAATCTTCCATTTACACTGCGACGTTAATTTTCATTGCTACCCATGCAAAAAAGTGGTTTCCCTGGTTGTGCAAGAAAGGGTGCTGTAATTTCCATATTCTAGTTTTTTGACTATACTCATTCCAACGATACACTTTTCATTTTGATCTGACGCCATTTTAGAGGGGCTTCAGACTTTTTTTTTAAATCATCATATATTTCTTTTCGAAATTAACTTTTACTTTTAAGAAGAACCGAAATAATAGTTACCATTCCTGAATCAGTGTCAGATGGCATTTTTTTTCACTAGGTATTTTTTGTCTAAATGTGTTTTTTAACTTTTGGTTACGGGCTGCAGTTCGCTCTTTAGTCATCTCTGTGGTTATCCCAATCCAACGTTAAACTTCTGGAAGTGAACACTGGCAAAGGGAACGGGCACTGCATGCCAGTTTCTAAATTTTTGACTGTTTTCTCTTTAGTTACAGTTTCATAGCAGGCATGTCTTTTTACACATTTTTAATAACTTTATGTTAAAAAGCGTCTATTTACCTTGTTTTTCACCATCTCCCATAGAAATAAAATACCTAATTATAGCTATTAGATTTTTTTCCCAGAAAATCTAAAACCAGTTATTACATTTCAAAACGAAGTCATAGAAATGTCAAAACTATTCTCTCATATCATGTTCTTACTCTGGTACTAGTGTTATTATTGTTAATTATTTTTATTGCTATAATATTTTTTTTTACCTACTAGCCATTTTTTCATATAATTTAATGCTTATCTTAAAGAGGGGAAAAAAGCTTTATTAAGTTTGTTAAGTTTATCTCTTCAAAGGAAAATATTCTATCAAAGAATGCTTAAAGATATAATGAAAAATGATTATCCGTCTTTGGACTATTGCATGAAACTTTTACGTTATGGGCAAGATGCATTTACTCAATTTATTTAAATATTAATTGAAACGAAACCAAATGTTATTGTGGATTTGCTTTTGAACACTACCTAGAAATTCGTTTAAGACGGACTTTTTGAATGACAACAACAAATATGTCAAATAAGTTGAGTGACGTCACTCGATCACTCCTCCTCCAAGAAGATATTCATTTTATCGATCGCAAGTCAGTTTCTTTTTGGAAGTGAGACAGTCAACACTGAAAACATGTTTTACACAAGGCCGTTATGTTTGTATACATTGGGCAGCTGGTCATCCTGTGAGATTTGTGCTATTGTTGATGACTATGAAGAAAAGTGTAGATTATGCAATCTACACTTTAAAATGTGATGAATGGGAAAATACTTACCCTGGTATGATTGGAAAAAACCCAAAACGTGATTTCAGTTTACTAGGAAGATCCTGGTCTACACTTCAATTGCTGGAATAATAAAAGAGTGTGGTTTTTACGACATTGCTGTGAAGATATTGGCTACTATGATTTAAAAAAATGCTGATTTTTATTTGGCTGTTACAGAAAGTGATTCTTCATATGAAAATATTGTATGTGACATTGCTTCAAATAAGCAAATTGAAAGACATGAATTTTATAATATAAATCAAAATAATATTATTGACTTTACGAACAAAATTAGGAAAAATGAAGTAAGAATATATCGTTGGATATGTGACCCTGACTTTGCATGCCAAGATGAATACAAGTTGAATCCCGACAAGCCGTGGCCACTTATCGTTACTGATGGTTAGCTATACGTGGAATAAAAAATCTAAATGATGAAGGTGTTTTTGTACATACAAGATTTATTAATAAACAAATTGACGAATATTTTTAAAGCAAATCACTCTTAGGGCACTGAAATTTTAATTTTACATGTAGGAAAGGGTATTTTCAACTAGAAAATCGTTGAATCGAAGATTGTCTACATAAATACTGAAAAATTCAATATAAGCATATCCACGACATAGAAAAATAAAATATAATATTGCATAAAAATAACAGCTTTTGGTTGACAAATTTTGTACTCGCATCCGATTTTGAATAATAGATTTCTCATTGCACTCAAGAAAGTTTCTGATTTGAGGTGAATCGAGTGCATACAGTAGGCCAAGAGGATTGAAAAATGCAATATTCGTTGTTGTTTGAAAGATGCATATCCAATGTCCCGTCTTTACAGTTGCCGTGCTATTAACAACGATAATGGTATTATTAGCCCTTTGAATATGGCCGAGGAAATCCGAGTGTATGCAATAGTATTTATAGTTGGACATGTACGGATCCAAGTTGAATACATTGACTATTTGATTGTATATAGGATTTGCAATGAGATTTGTATTTGGACATGTACAGATCCAAGTTAAATACATTGATTGTTTGATTTGTGTTCATGGTGCTAAGTCTAATAGAACAATGCCATCGAGGGTAATCTGCCAATAAGTTTCAAATTGATTAAGCGAGATTAATGTTATACTCTCCGTCAACGGATCGGCAAAGATACACTCTAAACGAGCTGTGCCCGTTCAGAGAATACTCATATCTTGAGTACCCGACGAATCTAATACAATGACACCATGAGTTTTTGCAAGCATTGCATCGGTCACATCATTTTCAAATAGTTGCAGATATGGACCTAGAGATTGCATTGTAAATTCATATAGGGTGTGTTAAAATATAAATGTTTTACTTTTATAACTTTAATAAATCAAATAATATTAACATTTTTATTAATAAATATCAGTATATGTATATTAAACTGACAACGCACATTCATTTGTATGTCTTCAGTAAAGTGCAAATTATGTTCTGGCCTTGAGAGGGCATTGGGATTTTGAGCCCTACTCATGTTAATTTCTGCTTGTTTTGAGTTTGACTCGGTTTATTTATTGTAATTTATCTTCGTTTTGGGTTTCATTTATTTATCAATGCTGATTTGTGGTAGTTTCACACTTAGTAGATTATTTGATTTTATTTTGCTCATTTTTGGTGTAATGGAGTTCTTTACTTTGCTTTGAAAAACATATTTTGTGGAAAAAGTTTTTTTGATTCATTTCTGTTCGTTTTATATTGACGTAATCTTTTCAGGGAAAAAGAAAATAATTTTTTTAATCTTTTCGTGTTTTTTTAAGACTTTATGGTTTGGCTTGCTATTTGTATGCTGGAGAAAAATTGTCAGCAATTTTTAATAACATGCACCCTTTTAAAAATCTGGACACAAATAGTAGTGTTTTTTTAGTTTCATACCTCTTCTAGTTGATCTGAAATAGAAAACCTGATACTATTCGCAAAAAAAAATCTGTTTACTTCTTTGATAGCTTGGATACACTTACGCTATTTTGATTTGGTTAAATTTTAAGAGCAGAACTAGCCCAGAAAGTTTGAACATAATAACCTCAGCCGTTCTTGGGATGCTGCTGAGATGCCTTATTGGGAATTAGCATTAACACAGTGCATTTTGATTCAATCTTAATGCAACATTTATTTTTTAGACATAATGGGCAAATGGGAGGATTCGCGTGGGAGGGGGACTAGTTGCCCACCAATCACTTTTGATTATTAAAAAGGGCATTATCCCTTTCTATTTTCAATCGAATGAGCCCTTTTCGAAGTTCCTAAGACAATCCTTCGAGACGAAGTGCCCTTGTCTAAACAAAAAAGAGTTTCGAATCAGAGTTCATTGTGTGGAGACCTCTTTTTGGATTTGGACCAAAGGATTATAATTAGTATAGGCTGATTATTTTGCTGAGCGATAATTCCATTGGGAACTGTCGATACTTTGGATTTTCATATTAATATTTTTATGATTAGTGACCTATATTGGAGACTAATATACTTAAAATAATATCATTTACCATAGGGGCATGTTTTAAAATTTCTGAAAAGCTAGTTTGGAATGCGATCTTGAACATTATGAAAAAAGCAATAAAGGCAGGAAATCGGAGTATTGAAATTGCTAAAAAGACAATTGAATTTTTCAAAAAAGACGATATTAACGTTGCAAAAATGATCCTATGGGAAACAGCTAAAATCAGCACAAGAGTGTCTATTAAAGTAAACCCGCATGACAACGTGATTGAAATGATTCGAGTCTTTGAGAAATACAATACAAAAAATATTGATCTTCCGACGTTGGCGAAGTGTCCGCCGTTCTTACTAGACAAATGACCCAGAACTACAACAAGTTAGATGCCTTTATGAATCGTGAGGATTCAGATATGCCCTCCCTGGCCCCTACTATAGATGATCCTGAAAAGCCATCGTATGCAGTTATAGTGAAAAATCCTCCTCGTGACCTAGACAAGCCTGGTCTCAGAATGGAATTACTTGTGATAAAATTGTGGAGCTAAAGCCGAATAAAGTAAACTGGCGTGTTGTCACTGCCTCAAAAGCAGATACAGAAGCTGTGCTACAGGCTCTCTCGAGCGGTAGCCCGCAAGTCAAGGCCAAGATTAAAAGTAATGCCTTCTTCGGGATCATTAGAGGTATCCCGGCTGATTTTCTAGAAGATGATATACGAACCCCAATTCCTAAATGCATTATTGCCAAACAAATTGGTCACAGCTCCTTTGGAGCTCCATTCCTCCTTCGTATTCATTAGTTGACAAAAATGAATCCATTTTGGGCACTGGGGCCAACCTATGTTGGCCCCAGTTCTTCAACTTCGAACCTCGATCATGTTGTTTTTTCTTTCCCATCAAACAAGCCACTGTCTTTTTCGAAGGCTACTACTCTGACCACTTACCAATTTGTGTGACAATTGAGTGCAATGTCGAAAGCAAAACCCCGCAAGAGGAAAAGTGGTTTTATGTTCAAGAATGGAGTCACATTGATCGTCAGTTATTTATATCCGAGAGTGACAAGTTACCCAACAAAATTAAAGTTCCTTTTTACCTACTTAGTTCAGAACGCAGGTCTTATATTAGTGAGTACGAGATCAAAATACAGCTTACGAGTTATCTTGCAGAAATCAACCACGCACTTCGATGCGCAGAAAAGTGTACAGTCCCATCTAGACGTGTTCGCAAAAAGACGGAAGTCACCAACTGGTCTAAAAATCAAAGTCTTGTTGCAACTTGTAATTCAGCTAATTTGTGGCTCCGAATCTAGAACGAATCCGATAAACCACGCTCCGGTATAATAACCGTTTTGCGTCTGAAGACAAAAAAAAAGTTCACAAGAGCCCTTAAAGACCAAAAAATAATGTTGATTCAAAAAAATGTTGATAAGATAGCTAGTGATCCTTCACTTTTGTGGAAAAGTTTTAAACGCAGTGACCGGACTTCTGTCGGTAGTATTCCAGAAAAAAGCTGTATTGATTATTATAAAAGTGAGTTTTTGTCGCTTGACCTTAATTCAGAAAGTAAATATGAAAAAGAGTTTGACCGTTTGCTTCTAATTTAATGCATTCTGCTTTTATAGTGACGCCGTCTGATATTGAGTTTACTCTAAAAAAAAATTAAGAAAATATCTTCTGCCGGTGTTGATTTAATATCTGCTTAACTCTTTGATCACTGTATTAGTCTTTTGTTGCATCACCTTTTGTTACATTTTCAAATGTCTATTTCTTCTTGTATTGTGCCTCAACAGTTTAGTATTTGCCAGATTACGCCTATACCGAAAAAAGGAAACAGATTTCGATGATTGTCGATCGTATCGGCCTATAACCGTTTCAAGCACCACTTTTAAAATATTTGAGTCTATTATTCTTAGAGATATTTCCCAAAAGTGTTCTGTGCCTGAGCATCAGTTCGGTTTTCAGAAAGAACTTAGTCGTGAGCATGCTCTTTTTTCCCTTTTTAAGGTTCATGTAGATTTGGAAAGTTCCGGCGATGTTATTGTTCTATGTGTACTGGACAGAGCATTTGATTCGTGTATTTTGCCGAGATTTTAGTAGAAGCTCTAAAGAGAGGGGTTGACTTCTCAGTTCTAAGGTGTCTTCGATACATGTATAGACGTCTTCGTGCCGAAATAAAGTGCGGTTCAGAGCTTTTTAATGTGCCATAGGGCGTTAGACAAGGAGGTCTCACTTCCCCCGCGCTTTTTAATAATTCAGTCATTCCAGCCCAAAGTTCTATTGAGTTCACCTGTATTTGCGGGGGTTTAGACGTATCGTTACTTACGTATGCTGATGATATCCTGAATCTGAGTCGCACTTTCTCCGGTTGTGAGAGCACTTTCTTGAAGTTAAAACTAGAATATCAGCAAGTTAGTTTAAGTTTTAATGTGGATAAAACTGTGGCTGTCGGTTTCCAGCTCAAAGGATACTCTGATAAATCCCTCCAACTTACTGAAACTTGTATCCCCCTCTCTAAAAGCCTTATTTACCTGGGAATACCCATTGGAAATTCAATTAAGGAAACTATTAAGCTTGCCATCCAAAATCTTGAAAAAAGACAAGGATAGCTTACGCGTCACTTGTCTCTAACGTTACACACCTTACCCGTTTCCATCTTTCTAAACTTTATAATTGTCTAACTGTGCCTCATCTTCTTGCACTGTCTCCTATTTGGCAACTTTTTCCTACTTCAAAAAAAAGTTGCTCACCGGATTTATTTTAAATTTGCTAAATTCCTTTTACATATGCCTCCTTAGACTAGTAACTTTTTTGTGCCAAAAATTTAAGCTCACTTTCACTTTTCACTCTCACAATTTAAGCTGACTTACTAGTTCAGCAAGTAAGTCAGTTGACACGCTGTAGCCCATTTCTTTAGTTTACTTAATTCTTTATGAATTAATAAGAGGTTCAAACAACAAAAGTACGGAGAACAATAGGGAAATCTTTTTGCAAGACAGTGGAGATAATTTGAATGAATATTTCGGCCCTATGTCCAAGGGCCGTCCTCAGCAAGACAAAAATATATGAAAGAAAAAAGACTCACAACAAGATGCAACCGATAAAACCAAAAATTAAACAAATTTTCAAAGCAGTCCTAGCATCCTTACTTCAGTGAAGTTCAACCAGGACTGATAAAAAGTAAGGTAAAACAAGACGATTCAATGAGATGAAAGAAAAATATTTTAAAAACACATTCTTATTGCTAATTCAGCCTTTTTGGCAGCTAACCTCAAAGGTCTTTTTGTGACCGGTTCTGTGTGAATATCTATCGGTTTTTTAAAATAATTTGTAAGATCATTTTTAATTAAATTTGTGTATAGAGAATTTAGTGTATATTCCCCCAAGTCCCTATTTAAGGAAATATTATGATTAATCTTAATTCTGATTTCAATTGATTCTTGGACTACATGCTTTATATCTAGGTCATTGCTAATAAAGGTGTATTCATCAAAATCTATATTGTGCCCAGAATTTTCAAAAATTTGCTACCTAATGCAGAATCAAATGAAACAATAGAAATTCTGGAATTTAGAACCTTGACAATATCATCTTTATGCTGTTGTACGCACTTTTCCAAATTCTGGTGTGTCCTAACTACATAATATTTGCCACAATCGCATGATATTTGATAGACCCCTCTTTGGCGAGTAACTGGGGTTTTATCTTTACCAGAATTTAGAAAATTTATGATTCTAAAATTATTTGTGAATACTACATACAGATTATTTTTTGTGCAAACTTTTTTAAGATTTGTAGTGATTTTTGGGATGTAGGGGAGGTAAATTATTTTTAAGGGCTTGTCAGAAATATCACATGGTAAACTATCATTAATTTTACGGGAATGTCTCTTCAGTCTACAATTAATTACACTATTAATAAATAAAATAGGATACCCATTTCCAAAAAGTATGTCCTTGATAAAGTTTAATTCTGCTGTTATGTGGGAATCAGAACAAATGTTTAGGGCCCGATCGACGAAGGATATTACGACTGCTCTTTTAACTTGTGGGGGGTGGTTTGATTTAAAATGCAAATATCTATTATTTTGTGTTGGTTTTCTATAAATAAAATTGAGTTTATCGAAGCTACGAATAACTAACACATCTAGGAATGGGATTTTATTTGCCATTTCGATTTCTAAAGTAAACTGTAAATTTCTATCGTATGTATTAATGTGATCTAAAAAACCCTTCAGCTCATTTTACCCATAGTTCCAGAGTGAAATTACATCATCCATGTAACGTCCCCAAAAGACATGTTTTAAAAAATACGAATCTAATGCCCAATTTTCAATGTGTTCCACATAAATATTCGCCAGTAACCCGGAGAGAGGCGCGCCCATCGCTAAGCCATTAATTTGCTGGTAAAAAGAATTGCAGAATGGGAAATACATTGAGTACTTGTTACAGAGTTTAACCAAGGTCATTAAGACATCACAATCTATTCCTGCTGCTGAAGCTTCTATTAAGTGATAATTTTCTTTGTTTTTTTTTTCTAATGACTGTTCAGATTTTGTGACATTAATATTTGTATACATTGAAACAATGTCAAAGCTACTTATAATTGTATTTTCTGAGATATTTACGTTTTTGAGTTTTTCAACCAAATCTACCAAATTACATATATATGATTTTCGAGAGTAAAGTAAAGGTTTAAAGGCTGTACATAACCATTTCCCAATATTGGATGTGGGGGCTTTCGTACAAGCTACTATGGCCCTCAAGGGAATGCCTTGCTTGTGTAATTTTGGTAGACCATAAAACTTTGGGCAAAAGCTACCGCGGGGGAAAAATTTATTGTATAGCTGTGGAGTAATTTTACCATTTTGTTTTAAACTTTTTAGTTCATTTATAATTTTGTTTGCAAATTGATCAGTATGATCGTGGGTTGTAGTTCTATATGTTGTCTCGTCATTTAGATGAGAATAAATTTTTGTATCATAATCTGTCCTATCCATGACAACTAGAGAATTGCTTTTATCTGCTTTAGTTATAATAATGGTGAATCTTTGTGGAGATTAGATAGTATTTCTTGGGCAAACAAATTTTCTGTTTTTTTAGTGGCGGGAGAATTAACCTTTTTTTTTATTGTTGTAAAGGCTATCTATAAGACTAGCCCTAACTTCAGCTGGGTTGGATATAGATGTATAAAATTTGTGCACAGAGGATTCTAGAGAGGAAATTAAATCTGCTACAGGGACATGTCTTGGAAGAAAAGAGAATTTTGGACCTTTTTCGAGAATTTGAATTTCCTTTGGTTCAAGCGTTCTAGAGGATAGATTAACAACAGCTGGTCCAGGGGTGAATCATGGAGTGTAATTAGGGCTATTCCTCGAAAATTCATATCTTAGGTTTTCCAATTTCTTAATAAGTCGTTCCCTTGATAAGCGGAAATCATGACTAAACAAATTTCTTTCCAATCTAGCAACCTGGCTAAAATCAACAGAGGACAAATTTTCAAAAAAAAAATTTTCTAAGGATTTTCTTTCAGAGGAAATAGTATATCTTCTTTGTTTTTTGTCTTTAATGATGTGTGTTAATGTTTTTAATTGTAGTGTGCGAGCAAATTGCTCTTCTTTCCGGGCATTTAAGTGTAATCCGAATCTTAAAGACTTGGGAATAAGATTTTCAATTTTGCAAGATTCCAAGAATTTTTGCTGGTTAATGATATTAGCGTGTTTTTTTCCTAAATTAATAAAATAAAAGATATCATTGGTCAATTGCTCCCCATAAGCGAGACGAAAATAGCGACGAAGACCACACTGCCTTTCCATAACAAACAACAAAAGTACGAAGAACAATAGGGAAATCTTTTTGCAAGACAGTGGAGATAATGTGACATTTCTGACAAGCCCTTAAACATAATTTACCTCCCCTACATCCCAAAAATCACTACAAATCTTAAAAAAGTTTGCACAAAAAATAATCTATATGTAGTATTCACAAATAATTTTAGAATCATAAATTTTCTAAATTCTGGTAAAGATAAAACCCCAGTTACTCGCCAAAGAGGGGTCTATCAAATACCATGTGATTGTGGCAAACATTATGTAGGTAGAACACACCAGAACTTAGAAAAGCGCATACAACAGCATAAAGATGATATAGTCAAAGCTCTAAATTCTAGTATTTCCGTTATTTCATCTGATTCTGCATTAGGCAGCCATATTTTTGAAAATCCTAGCCACAATATACTTTTTGATGAATCTGCCCTTATTAGCAATGACCTAGGCACAAAACAGGTAGTCTGAGAAGCAATTGAAATCAGACTTAAGATTAATAATATTATTTTAGGGGTTTAGGGGAATATACACTAAATTCTCTAAACACAAATTTAATTAAAATGATCTTACAGAATATTTTAAAATACCGATAGACATTAACACAGAACCGGTCACAAAAAGGCCTTTGAGGCTAGCTGCCAAAAAAGCTAGATTAACACTAAGAACATGTTTTTAAATTCTTTTTCTTTCATCTCATTGAATCGCCTTATTTTACTTTACTTTTTATCAGTCCTGGTTGAACTTCGCTGACGTAAGGATGCTAGGACTGCTTTGAAAAATTTTTAATTTTTGGTTTTATTGGTTGCATGTTGTTGTGAGTCTTTTTTCTTTCATATATTTTTGTCTTGCTGAGGACGGCCCTTGGACATAGGGCCGAAGTATTCAGTCAAACTATCTCCACTGTCTTGCAAAAGGATTTCCCTATTGTTCTTTGTCCTTTTGTTGTTTGTTATGGAAAGGCAGTTTGGTCTTCGTCGCTATTTTCGTCTCGCTTATGGGGATCAATTGACCAATGATATCTTTTATTTTATTAATTTAGGAAAAAAACACGCTAATATCATTAACCAGCAAAAATTCTTGGAATCTTGCAAAATTGAAAATCTTATTCCCAAGTCTTTAACATTCAGATTACACTTAAATACGCGGAAAGAAGAGCGATTTGCTCGCACGCTACAATTTAAAACATTAGCACACATCATTCAAGACTAAAAACAAAAAAAATATACTATGTCATATGAAGGGAAACCATTACAAAATTTTTTGTTTGAAAATCTATCCTCTCTTGATTTTAGCCAGGTTGTTAGGTTGGAAAGAAATTTGTTTAGTCATGATTTCCACTAAACAAGAAAACAACTTAATAAGAAATTGGAAACCCTAAGATTTGAATTTTCGAGGAATAGCTCAACTTACAATCCAAACTTCACTCTTTGGCTGACAGTTGCTAATCCATCCTCTAGAACGCATGAACAAAAGGGAATTCAAATTCTTGAAAATGCTCCAAAATTATATTTTCTTCCAAGACATGTCCCTGTGGCAGATTTAATCTCCTCTCTAGAATCATCTGTGCA
The DNA here is from genome assembly GCF_049724085.1 of Artemia sp. Qi Xiang Cuo. Taxonomy (NCBI): domain Eukaryota; kingdom Metazoa; phylum Arthropoda; class Branchiopoda; order Anostraca; family Artemiidae; genus Artemia; species Artemia sp. Qi Xiang Cuo. The sequence continues at coordinate 42,449,123 of NC_142800.1, read as the reverse complement.
CAAATTTTATACATCTATTTCCAACCTGGATGAAGTTAGGGCTGGTCTTATAGATACCCTTTACAACAATCAAAAAAAGTTATTTCTCCCGCCAATAAAAAAACAGAAAATTTGTATGACCTAAAAATACTATCTAATCTCCATAAAGATTCATCCATTATTATAACTAAAGCAGATAAAAGCAATTCTCTAGTTGTCATGGATAGGACAGATTATGATACAAAAATTTATTCTCATCTAAATGACGAGACAACATATAGAAGTACAACCGACGATTATACTGATCAATTTGCAAACAAAATTATAAATGAACTAAAAAGTTTAAAACAAAATGGTAAAATTACTCTACAGCTATACAATAAATTTTTCCACCGTGGTAGCTTTTGCCCAAAGTTTTGTGGTCTACCAAAATTACACAAGCAAGGCATACCTTTAAGGCCCATAGTAGCTTGTACGAAAGCCCCCACATCCAATATTGGGAAATGGTTATGTACAGCCTTTGAACCTTTGCTTTACTCTCAAAAATCATATATATGTAATTCGGTAGATTTGGTTGAAAAACTCAAAAACGTAAATATCTCAGAAAATACAATTATAAGTAGCTTTGACATTGTTTCAATGTATACAAATATTAATGTCACAGTATCTGAACAGTTATTAGAAAATAAAATCAAAGAAAATTATCACTTAATAGAAGCTTCAGCAGCAGGAATAGATTGTGATGTCTTAATGACCTTGGATAAACTCTGTAACAAGTACTCAATGCATTTCCAATTCCGCAATTCTTTTTACCAGCAAATTAATGGCTTAGCGATGGGCGAGCCTCTCTCCAGACTACAGACGAAAATTTATGTGGAGCATATTGAAAATTGGGCATTAGATTCGTATTTTTTTAAACAAATCTTTTGGGGACGTTACATGGATAACGCAATTTCACTCTGGAACTATGGAGAAAATGAGCTTAAGGGTTTTTTAGATCACCTTAATACATACGAAAGAAATTTACAGTTTACTTTAGAAATCGAGATCGCAAATAAAATTCCATTGCTAGATGTGTTAATTATTCGTAGCTTTGATAAAACCAATTTTACTATTTATAGAAAACCAACACAAAACAATTGATATTTGCATTTTGAGTCAAACCACCCCCCCACAAGTTAAAAGAGCTGTTGTAATATCCCTCGTCAATCGTGCCCTAAACATTTGTTCTGATTCCCACATAACAGCAGAATTAAACTTTATCAAGGACATACTTTTTGGAAATGGGTATTCTATTTTATTTATTAATAGTGTAGTTAATTGTAGACTGAAGAGACATTCCCGTAAAATTAATGATAGTGTACCATGTGATATTTCTGACAAGCCCTTAAACATAATTTACCTCCCCTACATCCCAAAAATCACTACAAATCTTAAAAAAGTTGGCACAAAAAATAATCTGTATGTAGTATTCACAAATAATTTTAAAATCATAAATTTTCTAAATTCTGGTAAAGAAAAAACCCCAGTTACTCGCCAAATAGGGGTCTATCAAATATCATGTGATTGTGGCAAATATTATGTAGGTAGAACACACCAGAATTTTGAAAAGCGCATACAACAGCATAAAGATGATATAGTCAAAGCTCTAAATTCTAGTATTTCCGTTGTTTCATCTGATTCTGCATTAGGCAGCCATATTTTTGAAAATCCTAGCCACAATATACTTTTTTATGAATCTGCCCTTATTAGCAATGACCTAGGCATAAAGCAGGTAGTACGAGAATAAATTGAAATCATAATTAAGATTAATAATAATATTTCCTTAAAAAGGGACTTGGGGGAATATACACTAAATGCTCTATACACAAATTTAATTAAAAATGATCTTACAAAATATTTTAAAAAACCGATAGACATTAAACACAGAACAGGTCACAAAAAGACCTTTGAGGCTAGCTGCCAAAAAGGCTGGATTAGCAATAAGAACGTGTTTTTAAATTATTTTTCTCTCATCTCATTGAATCGCCTTGTTTTACCTTACTTTTTATCAGTCCTGGTTGAAATTCGCTGAAGTAAGGATGCTAGGACTGCTTTAAAAAAATTTTAATTTTTGTTTTTATTGGTCGCATGTTGTTGTGAGTCTTTTTTCTTTCATATATTTTTGTCTTGCTGAGGACGGCCCTTGGACATAGGGCCGAAATATTCATTCAAATTATCTCCACTGTCTTGCAAAAAGATTTCCCTATTGTTCTTCGTACTTTTGTTGTTTGTTGTGGAAAGGCGTTGTGGTCTTCGTCGCTATTTTTAATAAGAGGTTCATATTTTTGAGCTGCATGAAAATAGGCTCAACTGGTTTTTTTCCTGCCAGCCCGCAGACTAGGGCCATCACCACCATTAGACGCGGTGAATTTTGTGACTCTATATACGACGTTAGTACCTATTTGATCAGGATCCGCAATTCCAAGTTTTATTCCGAAGTAGTTTTTTACTGTTCATGAAGATTTTAAGATCCTATTGGCCTATAGATCCCGTGAAGTAGAGTGTTATTTCTTCATATATCTAAATCCACTTGAAGTGTAGACGATTTCACTGTATTCAGTTCCGATTTTAATATCGTATTTTCCGTCTTCAATACCTTATTTAATTGTTGTAGCATCGAAATCGTAGAAGTTACTTCATCCATTCACCGGTCAAAATGTTCTTTTGTTAGTGATGCATCCATCTCTTATTTATTCAACAATAATGGCGCTCAATTCCGAAAACACTTAAAAAGTCATGAAACGAGACTTACTGGCAAGGATTTGTAATTCTTAATATCCAGATATTACTCAACCCCACTCTCAGCAGCCAGAATCAGTTAAAACTATTATCCAAGCAGCATCCTTCGGGCAAGTGACGTAGCCAATGCAAATTTAATCCACACCAGAGACCTTCACTGTCTGAAAACTGAATTCTAACTGGTAACTGACCTGAGACTCAACTAAAATAGTCTATTTTCACAGCGTTTTGTCCGTGAATATTTTGGCAAGTGAACTTTAAATTGCTCATTTTTGGGGTTGGGACACTTTGTTCTTGGCTTTCTTAATGGCTAAGCATAGCAGGCTATAGCTTGGGTGGTCTTCCCATTTGGAAAAAGGGAACACAAGGCAATGTTCAATTGACAAGATATTTCTCTAGTCAATTCGTGGGGCCCTTCAAAACAGGGGCAACGGGGTTGATTACTATAGTTTTGAGCCGAATGTTCGGAAGATCGGCACCTAAAGCATCTTTTGAAATTTGTTTCAACTTCAGCACATTGAGGTGAATGTACTCAAAATAGAGACCATGCTAGATAGCCATGCCACCTGATGATTCATCTTAAAATACAAGTCGAATTGACTTTGAAGAGCCATATCTTTTAGCTTCTGTGATATGGGGGTTACCATGGGCGCCCATAAGCTGAATTCCGGGGGGGGGGACCTGGTCTAATTAGCACTTTTAATGCTATATAATAGAAATCTCAGAATAAAAATATAAAACTAAGGCAGCATCATTCAGCCAAGGGGGAGGGGTTGGGCAGCCCCCCTTCCCCCCTTATGGACGCCCATGGGGGTTGCCAGCTATTAACTTTTCCTGGGTAGTATCTTAGGGGACGAATTCTGAAACAGCCGTGAACTTTTCTTTCTGGTATTACGCTTTAATGTCGGACATCTAAGATAACGAATCGCTTAGGGCTGGGGAAGAAAAGTCTGTTTCAACAGACTTAGTCTGTTGAATATTCGTATGCTCAGGGGTTATAAACTCCTCGACAAACCGTTTCTGATTTTCACATGACTTAGTCTCTTCCGGGACTTGACTACTAATGAACACCCGGTTGAGTCACTTTTCAGGTGCTGGTAGTGGGGGTCATTTGGAAGGTTGGGGAAGAGCATTGATCAATCACTGTTTCCAGTTTTTGGTGCTCCCATTTACACGGACTGCCCTGGATATTGTAACATCCTGTAGGATAGGGGGGGGGGCTTAGAAATTTTCCATAGAGAGAACCTAACTTTAAACTCAATGTTGCTGGGTAGAGTTTTCATCAGATCATACACATCACTGAACAGCACATTATGAAGGATTTGAGACTTTCTTTCTTTCGACAAACTTTTGCTGTATGTATCCACAATATTATTCAGCTCATCATGGGCCTCACAAACAAGTTCAATAGTATAGAACTTGACGCCAGTCCTGATTACTGAATCTTTCGTAATATCCTGATGACTCAAGCAGTTTTCAACAAAGCTCTTTTTCAGCAAAAATATATACCAATACTTTGCTATTGTCACCAAATCATGCAAACATATCCAAAATTTCAGTCCCTAGTCAGGCAGGTCGTTATACAATATCAACATCCAAAATCAATGTCCGAGGTCAGTCAGGTCGCTACGCAATACTGAATAAGAATCTAGGAGCAAGTTCTGATTCAGTAAAATAAGAATAATAAATAGCATATGAAAGTAGAATATATCTAATGACTATCAAATTCACTCTAATATGACATACAACTTAACTAGAACATCAAAAACTATCACCGACAACTCTGACTTACTAAAGTATGAACTATAAAAAGTGTCAAACATGGAAATTTAATCAAGTAAGTTTTAACCCAATAAAATAAATATAGTGATTTACACATGACAGCACAATCTGTCCTATGAATGCACTTAATGGTCTATTATAGCTCCGAATCGCTAAATTTTGACTAAGAGTAGGGTGTATAACCTAAAAAAGTATTAATCAAACCAATTAAAAATAGTAAATAACATATAAGAGCAGAATTTAAACTTAAGATTGTATCTAACTCACTCTAATACTATATGTAAATAATCTTAAACATTAAAATTGTCACCAACAACTCTTAATTGCTAAAATATTGACTATTGATAGTCTCAAATATAGATGCGTAACATAAGAAATGTATTTCACTTTAATATGACTTATAAAATCCTTTAAACATCAAAAAATTGCCTGCTTTAGCTCTGGTCCACTAAAATGGACTCTGTTAGATGTCCAATTGAAGGTCATATAACCAAAGAAAGTGTTAATTAACCAAAGAAAGCATATAAATCATCTCTAGGATTGAAAAATGACCGTTAAATTATCTGAAATAACAAAAGATCATCTAAAAATGGGCTGACCATGTCAAGTAAATATTTTAGAAAGTAAAGATTATTTAAAATTGTACTAGTCTGCTAATTTCCTTTTTTAAGAAGAAGAAAAAATTGTTTCAATATTGAAACATGGACAGTTAATTTTGAGGTTTAAAAAAATGCTATACAAATTGTAGTTTTATATAAAAATAATCATTTTTTCGGGAGAGGGGCGGGGTGTGTCAATTTCGGAGGGGAAATGTAAAAATTCAGAATGAAAAAATAAAATTCGCCTCAAGGGCTAGCTTCTAAAAGACTTTATTGATGCAAGTTGAAGGTTAAAAATTTCTCTTCACTTTCCTTTGAAAATCAGAGCTCAAATTAATGTAGAGATTTGGCTCAATATTTCCATTCCGTCATCTCCTGAAACTTTCAACTTGATAACTATTAGCGATGATGGAATATTGAATATCTGTATATTCTTTCTTGGTTCCTCGTCCATGAATTTCCAAAGTCGTAAGTCCTATTTTTACATTATAATTGAATAAACGAAAATTCCCCCTGCAATTGAGGGAGAGTTATTAAGATTAATTTTTTGGGTAGTGTTAAACCACCTCAAGAGCGAGTTTAAAAAAAAATCTAAAGTCAAAACACGACTTGAGCTTGCATGTGCTGAAGTCAACCCACTTTTTCAACATCAACACTGTGAATTTCGTTATAACATAATTACTTTTCAGATGAATGTATCGATTTTTTTTTGTTACACATGATAATTATGATGTAAATTTTCGCAGTAGAGCTTTGAAATTTTCTGAAAATCCTTGATCTTGATTAATACATACTATAAGAGTCTTAAATGGCCTTGGGAAACCCTGAGAATGAGTGGCATAGGACTGCCATCCTCTTTCATATACTGCATAACTACTGACAGTGAAAGTTTTGTTTGATTTAGATGTGGAGCTGTTTCCACCAATGGAGGCCAAGAGGCCAGTAAAAGCAATCTCTCCAGACACCTCGTGCCATCTCATGCACTAAAGCCCCATTCTTCGTTACTATCAAACGCAAATTAATAAGGACGAGGATATTCGTCCTTTAATTGTACTACAAGGGTCTTATATTACTTAGACCCATTAATTTTCTGTCTTTTAATTGGTCTGTTGTTTAGTATATGCATTCCCCTCAGACGTCAAGCTGGGCCTAACCGTCTCTTTACTGGATATTAGCAAGATAGTTGACTGCTTATTTCACAGATATACCTATTCAAACCCAAGTCTTTTAGTCATGGTCATATATCCCTATTAATCGAATGAAGCAAACACTGGAACCATTCTAGACGATTGGCTGGTCTTCAGCAGGTTAACGCCCGTGCCAGATGTCAGATGCCAGAATTAACAGATATGAGAATGATAAGAAGAGAATGTTCATAAAGTTTGAAATTCTGAAACTTTTACTGTTGTTTTGTGTTTATTTAAATACTTTTCCCGAATTTCCTTTTCTCTTACATTAATTCGCTTTTTTTCGTATGTCTTCGTAATAGTTAATTACAAAACTGAGTCACCTCTTTATTTGACTTGGTTAAGTAATCCTAAATTCTCCCTGGTTGCTTGAAAAGGTATGACTCACCCTTTCTGCAGAGGCTCCATGACTTAAATATTTGAATTTCTTTTATGCCTTCCTCCAATCATCGTTTCTTTGAATTGAAGTTATTTATTATTTAAGTTCCATTCTCGGAGGGAGTAGCTTATGTTTGGGTAAATGTTAGTTTAGTTCAGGCCAAGTCACTCTATTACGAGAGTTCGTTTTTGTCACAACTTAAGGCAATTCATTGTAATTCTGTTTATGCTCTAGAAGGGTTCGGTGTTATTCATCCTTGGCCTAGGATGGGGAAAAGTATTTAGATTTCAGCAAGGGTATTTCAGCTTTAGAGTGTGGAAGGTCCTCTACTAGACCCGAATTGACGTCTCACAGCAGATCCAGAAAATGTCAGCAAAGTCAGGGCAGACCATTTTCATACGCTTCTAAACCGTCCTCCCCCTCTAGAACCACCAACGATCCCTGATATACTGCTACTAAGCCTTCCAATCAACATAGACCCTCCGGATACCACAGAGATTCCTACGGCGGCAAAACAATTGAAAAAAAGACGACCCCCAGGCAAATACAGAATCTCAGCAGAAATACTTAAAGTGACTGTCATTCCTTGCATGACCTTGTGGATCAAATTCTTCAAGACAATTTGGGTGTTGGAAAAGGTACTTAAAGATTGGACTAGAAGCACCGCCGTAAAACTTTTCAAAATAGGAGAGGCCGCAAAGGGTGAAAACTGGCTTGGCATCTATCTCCTTTCAATCCCAGGAAAGTTGTTCGTTCTCATAATCCTCAACAGAATAAAACCACATCTTGACAGACACTTACGCAAGCAGCAGCAAGGCTTCTGTCCACATCGCTCCTGCACTGACCTTATATTTGTCCTCAAAATGCTTCTGGAAGAAACAAATGAGGTGAGAAAGAAATTGTACCTTGTGTTCATTGATTTTGAGAAAGCTTATGACTCAGTAGATAGAACAACACTGGAAAATACTCTCACATTACGGCATACCGGAAAAAATCATTAAACTTATCATCGCTTTCTGCAAAGATACAGAATACTGTGTACAAAATAGACAAGGGGATGCCAGATATTTTAAAATAGCGACAAGATTAAAGCAGGGATGTGTCCTCTCCCCCTACTGTTGATCCTTGTTGTTGACTACATCTTAAGTAATTGCGAGGGATATGGGATTGATATTGGTGAGCCGAACAGACTTGGAGATCTCGATTTTGTTGACGACATAAGCCTTCTCGAAACTTTCAAACTAAGACTGCAGACTTTTATAAATAGTGTTAAAGATGCAGCAGAACAATTTGGACTAAAAACCAACACAAATTAAATAAAAAGCATGGCTACCAGTGGATCTCCTCTTGATATTAAGTATGGAGTTCACCAGATAGATCAGGTGGCTGAGTTCAGATATCTGGGCAGTACAGTCAAAAACACAGGCTCAAGCGCAAGAGAAGTCCAACTTAGGTTGGGACAAGCACGCAGGGCGTTTAACCATCTCAAACGAGTTTGGAAATCTCAAAAATACTTCTTGAGGTTAAAGATACGACTCTTTCAAAGCAATATTCTTTCAGTACTGTCTTACGGATCTGAGACCTGGCACCTCAATCAGTAGCAAAAGAAAAAAATACAATCATTTGAAAAAGCCTGCCTCAGAAGAACCCTAAATATAAACTGGACCCAGAGGATAAAAAATGACATCATCAAGCAACAGGTCCAGCTACTTCTAATAATAGACGTTATCCGTCAACGTAGGTGGCGTTATCTTAGGCATGTCATCAGGATGGGCAGAAATCGCTTGCTCAACTCCATCCTCTTCAGGTAATCAGAATGATCAAGAAGACGAGGCCGTCCTAGAAACACCCAGAGACGTTCACCCAGAAGAGACTTGTCAAATGTGCATGCGCCCCTACAGCCCGAATGGGAAGACGTAATAGCTGCAGCACATCTCCGAGATGACTGGAGACTTTTCGTTGATGCCCTAGGTGCCTCTGGAGGCCCAGGAGCAGCTAAGGTCTAAAGTAAGGTAGGTTATTTTGGCATGTGGTTCCCAGTTGTTGGTAGTGGTACTCTTTGATGAAAAGAATTCTCAAAGAGCTGCCATACCCAGGTTTGATAAGGTTTCTTGTCCCGGTATAATTTCCACTTGGCTATACCCGTATACCGACATTCATGTCCCAACCCAACAAAATTAGCACTTTACTGGAAAAAATATAAATGTTTTTACTTTTATAACCTTATTAAACTGACGATGCACATTCATTTGTATTTTTTCAGTGAAGTGCAAATTTTGTTCTGGCCTTGGGAAGGCATAAGGGTTTTGCGCCAAACTTATGTTAATTTCTGCTCGTTTTGAGTTTGACTCGGTTATTTATTTTAATTTATGTTTGTTTTGTGTTTCATTTTTTTATCAATGCTGACTTGTGTTAACTTTACGCTTTGTAGATTATATTATTTTTTAATATTGTTGGTTTAATGGAGTTCTTAACTTTTCTTTGAAAAACTTATTTTATGGGAAAAGTTTTTTTTATTTTATTTCTGTTCCTTTTAGATTGATATAGTCTTTTCAGGGAAAAAGAAAATAATAATTTAAATCTTTTCGTTTTTTAAGACTTTATAGTTTGGACTGCTATTTGTATGCTGGAGGAAAGTTTTCAGCAATTTTTAACAACACACACCCTTTTGAAAATCTGAACACAAATAGTACTGTTTAATTTAGTTTCATACCTCCTCTAGATGACCTGAAATGGAAAACTTGATACCATTCGCAAAAACATCTGTTTACTTTCTTTGATAGCTTGGGTACACTTACGGTGTTTTGAATTGGTTTAATTTTAAGAGCAGAAGTAGCCCCAAAAGTTTGAACATAATACCCTTATTTGTTTTAGGGATATTGCTGAGATGCCTTATTAGGAATTAGCATTAACAGATTGCGTTTTGATTTAATCTTAAGGCAACATTTAGTTTTTAAACATAATAGGCAAATGGGAGGGCGGGAGTGGGAGGGTGGGATTTGAAGGGGGATTAGTGCCCTCCAATCACTTTGGACTATTAAAAAGGGCATCAGTCCTTTCTATTTTCAATCGAAAGAGCCCTTTTCGAAGTCCTCACGACAAATGCCTCAATTCAAAAGGCCCTGGGCTAAACAACAACAACAACAACAAATATCACTAGTCACTTTCTACTGTTAAAAAAGGTACTAGCCCTTTTAAATTCAGATCTAATGAGCCTCTTTTCAAGTTTCTATGACAAAAATTACATTAAAAACTTTATATGCCACAAGAGCATAAATTATACCCTTTGCCCTGAAGACTGTGGGGGGAACTTTGAACCGCGTGGAACAAAATGACTATCTCAAAATCTTTATTGGATGTGTTTGGGTAAATGGTGGGCGTGAAAGGGGCGTTAGTCACGCTCCAATCACTTTCAACTATTAAAAAAGGCACTACCCCTTTCAATCTCCAATTGAATGAGCCCTTTTGAAGTTTCTACGCTTTCAATAAAAACGTTATACGCCCCAGGGCATATATTACAAACCTTGCCCTGAGGGTTGTGGGGGGGGGATTGTCATCCTCAAAGACCTAATTTCCAGAACTTAAAACTACGTTGAATAAAATGGCTATCTCAATATTTTGATTAGATGTGTTTGGGGAAAAGGTGGGCATGAGAGGCCGATTAGTGGCCCTCTGATTACTTTCGACTATTAAAAGGGGCAGTAGCTCATTGAATTTCCAATCGAATGAGCCTTTTTAAAGGTTTCTAGGACAACGCCTTCTATAAAAAACCTTATGTGCCCCCAGGGCATAACTTACAACCCCTGCCCTAAGGGCTCTGGGGGACTGTCCTCAAGAATAAAATTTATATTTGCAAATCAACTACGCTGAACAAAATGGCTACCTCGAAATATTGATTGGATGTGTTTCGGGAAATAGTGGGCGTGGAAGGGGTGTTAGTTGCCTTCCAATCACTTTCGAATCCAATCACTCCAATTTCCAATTGAATGAGCGCTTTTCGAAGTCTCTACAACAACTTTTTCAACACGAAGTGCCCTGCTCTAAAGGAAAAAATCAATAAATAATACCATGTGCCAACATCATTCTTATATGCCCTCAGGGCATAACTTAAAACCCTTGACTTGGGGGTTGTGGGGGAGTGTCCTCCTCTTTACTTAGTCCCCGTTTCTTGTCTTGCTCTCGAGTGTCCCCTTCTTTACTTAGGCACCGCAATGGCGCTGCCTATGATTTATACAACAACTTTCTATATAAACCTTATATACCCCCAGGGCAAAACTTACAACCCTTGCACTGAGGACTCTGAAGGGGTTATCTTCCTAAAAGACCTAATATCCAGAACGTTCAACTACGTTGAACAAAATGGATATCTCAAAATTTTGATTGGATGTGTTTTGGAAAATGGTGGGCGTGAGAGGGGCGTTAGTCACTATCCAATCAATTTCAACTATTAAAAAAGGCACTAGCCCTTTCAATTTCCAATTGAATGAGCTCTTTTGAAGTTTCTACGACAACGCTTTCAATAAAAACTTTATATACCCCAGGGCATAACTTACAACCCTTGCACTGAGGGCTCTGAGGGGGTTATCATCCTAAAAGATAAAATTTCCAGAACTTTCAACTACGTTGAACAAAATGGATATCTCAAAATTTTAATTCGATGTGTTTGGGAAAATTGTGGGCGTGAGAGGGGCCTTAGTCACTATCCAATCACTTTTAACTATTAAAAAAGGCACTAGCCCTTTCAATTCCCAATTGAATGAGCCCTTTTGGAGCCTCTACGAGAACACTTTCAATAAAAAACTTTATATGCTCCCAGGGCACAACTTACAACCCTTGCCCTGACGGCTGTGGGGGGGGGGGGGGCTCGTCATCCTTAAAGATCTAATTTTCAAAACTTTCAACTACGTTGAATAAAATGGCTATCTAAAAATTTTGATTGGATGTGTTTGGGGGATTTTGAATTGAAGTTATCAAGTATTTTGGGCAATAGGTTGCATCAAGACTGGGCTGGGTAATTGTAGACAAAGAAAAGCCAAGACAGATAGTCCAAGTAATTGAAGTTATCAAGTATTTTGGGCAATAGGTTGCATCAAGACTGGGCTGGGTAATTGTAGACAAAGAAAAGCCAAGACAGATAGTCCAAGTAATTGAGAGGCAAATGTTTAAATGGCTGGGGCACGGGTAAACGGCAGGAGTATGAATGACTCTCTTATTGGACACATACTTGTCAGGTTAGTTTTTGGAAAGGCATGCCTGCCTAGAATCTTAGACATGCTGATCAAGAATTTAAAAAAGAGGCAAACAAGGCACACCCACCTATGGTCTTAAGAAGGTTGACCAAGAATTTAAAATTGACATAGGACCATAAATTTGCTTGAAATAACAGGCAAAACAATCGTTTAAAGCCATTTTTATCTTTCAAATAGTACCTGGGAATAGGGAATGAAGGGCGGGGGGGGGGGGGCTAGTTTCCCACCAATCCCTTTCGACTATTAAGAAGGGCACTAGCCCTTTGAATTTCCAATCGAATGAGCACCTTTTGAAGTTTCTACAACAACGCCTTTTATAAAAACCTTATATGTCCCCCGGGCATAACTTAAAACCCTTGCCCTGAGGGTTGTTTCCTCCTCAAAAATGTATTTTCTATCGGGAAATCAACTACGCTGAACAAAATGGCTATCCCAAAACTTTTATTGAATGCATTTGGGGGAATGATGGGCTTGGGGGGGCTAGTTGCCCTCCAATCACTTTCGACTATTAAAAAGGGCACTAGCCCTTTGAATTTCCAATCGAATGAGCCTGTTTTGAAGTTTCTACGACAACGCCTTCTATAAGAACCTTAAATGCCCCCAGGGCATAACTTACAACCCTTGCCCGGCTATCTAAAAATTTTGATTGGATGTGTTTGGGGGAATGATGTGCGTGGGTGGGTCTAGTTGCCCTCCATTCACTTTCGAATATTAAAAAGGGCACTACCCCTTTGAATTTCCAATGGAATGAGCCTTTTTTGAAGTTTCTACGACAACGCCTTCTATAAAAACCTTATATGCCCCCAAGGCATAACTTAAAACCCTTGCCCTGAGGGCTGTTGGGGAGTTTCCTCCTCAAAAATTTTCGTTCTCTCGAGAATAACCTAACGTTTTCCAATAGTTCTAACTCAAAGTTTTGATGGTACTGTTTGGGGGGACTAAGGGAGGTGGGGGGGGCTAGTTATCCCCCAATTACTTTCGAACATTAAAAAGGGTAATAGCCACTCCGGTTTCCAATCTAATGAGCTTTTTTAGAAGTTTCTCCGACAACTCCTTCGATACGAAGTGCCCGGGTATTGAGAAAAAAAAAATACATTGTGCCCACATCGTGGTAATACAAAATACATCGCTGCCTATTATCTTAATGTGTTATTATTTTGTACCTTCTTCTTTATTTTAATAATGCATTTTAAGACTCTTGTCAAAGGGGCTCCGGGGGACATTTATTGAACCTCAGGAGTATTTTCAACAAATTGGCATCTCAAAATTTGTATCTGATATCTCTTGGTCTGTAGGGGACTGGTAGAAAAAAAGGCTTGGGAAAGAGACTGGTTTCCCTTCAGTTGCTTTCAAATCTTATAAATAACATTAGATAGATAGATAGATAGATAGATATTTATTGCAATAAAAGCCACTTTGGGCCATGGCAAAAAAAGGAAAATCACACAAAATAATAGCACATGATTATAACACTCATAGCAAAGTATGGTAGCCTACATAACAATAACGACGCAAAATTACAAAACATTACAAAAACATAATAATGCACACGATACCATTAAACTAACATAAATAGATAGATGTATGTTACATCTATCAAGGGCCATGACTACAAAAAAAACAAACAAGAAAACAACTTACACCCATACAACAATACTTTCCACACTCACCCCACCCCTTTTACAAAAATCTATCTCTATGTGACATACCCAATTTTATATACTTTGCTATCATTCTTATTGTCCCATAATTTTTTGATCCCATTACTGAAACCAACCTCTCACTTGTCCCCACATTAACAAAAAATAATTAATTCCTTAAATCCTGTAATTCGGGACAAAGGTCCATGAAGTGAAGCAGATCCTCACCATTTCCTCCGCACGTAGGGCATGAGTAAGGACCGTCCTTTACCCTTACCCTCCCTCAATATTTCCTCCTTTCTCGATAGATAGATAGATAGATAGATAGGTATATTTCCATATATCAGTAAAATAATTACATAACAATCTACAAATCCCCACAAAGGCTCCATGGCCTGTAGGAGGGGGATTATGAGAATATCAAATAAACATTAAACATTTAAACAATATAGACATAACATTAATATTTAAACATATAAACATAAGCATTTGAACTTTTAACATGTGAAGCATTTGCTTCAAAAAAAAAAAATAAATTAAAAAAAAAATAAAAAATAAATAAATAAAAACAAGGACGGTTCACTAAATAAACTTTATCAAACTACAGTGAATAACAACATCTAAAAAAAAAAAAAAAAAAAAAAAAAAAAAAAGAAAAAACTATTGGCCGCAGGAAAAATTAAATAAAATTAATCACATGAAAACAAATATTTTTTTACTAGTCTTTTGAAGGTGCCAAACGAGTGGCATTCTCGAGCCGAATCGGGAAGGGTGTTCCATGTCAAATGACACGCAACAAGAGGATTAAAATCGGATCTTATTGTTGGTGTATGGGGAATTTGGATATTTAGAGTTGATAATACGTAGATAACTACGGAGTTGATAATTTGACCGATCAGATACAAAAGAAGACGTAAACCTAAGGGACCTAGGAATATCACCTTGGAGCTGAAGAAAAGCGAAAGACGCACAGGAAAGAATATAAAGTTTTTTAATATCAAGTAACGGTTTAGTTGCCGAACGATTTACATCCTGGATAAAATTTATAGCTTTATCATAAGTATTCGAAAGCGGTTTGAGAAAAGAAAGGAAAGTAGACATCCATATGACTGAACAATAGAAAACATAAGAATGAATTAAACTGTGAAATAGGATTCTTAGAATTGGTCCTGAAAGATATGCTTTAGTTTTCTTAGAATACCGAGGTTTCTGCATACCTTCATTTTAATCACATCAATATGGTGTTTGAAAGATAAATTTTCATCTAGGAGGATACCTAGGAAACGGACATGGCTATCCTTTGGTCTACTAATAAAGCCTTTGGATATATGAATTTCGGATAATTGAGGGCAAGCCTGGGATATACGAGAAAAAACTAAAAAACTAGTTTTAGAAACATTTAAGGCAAGAAAGTTAGCATCAAACCAAATTGAAACTCTCTCAAAGAGGTCCACTAACTTAGTACGAACATCATCCTCTGTTCTCCCAGAAGTAATAAGGGTGGTATCATCGGCAAAAGTAACAAGAGAATCCGAGGTATGCAAACTATATTTATGGGTAAGGGAGACTGTTGGATGACATAGACGACAGCAATAAAGAGGATTTTTATTTGTAACTGCAAAAATTAGGTCATTTATATAAATTAAAAACAGTACCGGCCCTAAAATTGACCCTTGAGGCACCCCCTGGTCAACACTTGAAGGTGAGCGAAAAAATGGATCAACAGAAATTATTCTACCAGACAAGAAAGACTTGAACCAATAAATCGCATTACCTCTTACGCCAAAATGAGAAAGTTTCAATAGAAGAACATTGTGGGTTAAAGAATCAAAGGCTTTACGAACACCCAGAAACAAAGCAGCAGGAAACAAATGGGAGTCTATGGCAGAGTGAAGATAATTCAGTAAAACCGCACAAGCATGCTCAGTCGAATGATTCGCTCGAAAACCAAATTGAAAATCGTGAAAAAAATCTTTAGAAGTAAGAAAATGATTAAGACGAGAAAGCATCGCCTTCTCAAATATTTTGCTAAGTACAGACAACAAAGAAATTGGCCGATAGTTGGCTGGATCATTTCGTGTTCCCCCCTTATATAATATGATGACTCGAGCACGCTTGAGACTACTCGGGAAAAATACCATGCTGAAAGGAGAGGTTAATAAGTTTTGTTAAGAGAGAAACAATGGAAGGAAGTATGAACTTAATTACGTTAGTAGGAATATTATCAAGGCCAGACGACGAACAATTTTTCAATGCCATAACAATTTTAGCAATTTCTTTCTCCGTCGCTGGTTCCAAAAACATTGACTTCATACAAGGTGGCCCAAGATAAGACCTGAAGTTGAATCCTGACGGAGAAGAACCAACAGCCGAAGCGGTCCTTTTACCAATATTTGCAAAATATGAAGTAAATGCATCTTGAACATTCAGTTCACCTTCGATGATTTTGCCATCAAGATCCAAAAAAGAAGGGGCTGATGGAGACTGAAAAGAGGGCCTAAGCACAGAATTTATAACCTGCCAAGTTTTTCGTATATCTTTACCAAAATCTGAAAAACAATTAAAATAATACTGGGACTTGGCCTTTCGACAAACAGAATTATAAATATTCCTATAAATTTTAAATCGCTGAAAGCATATAGCTTTCATTGAAGGGCTAGCAGACTTAAAGGCCCTCCAGAGATTATTTTTTCTCCTACAACTCCTAAGGAGACCAGGCGTCATCCAAGGATTTAGAGGAAAAGTATTCTTAGACTTACGATTAGAAGGAGAAACAGAACAAATATCAAGAACAGCATCTTTAATAGACTCATAAAAAGTATCAAATAAATTACAAAAGTCAGAATCACTCTCAAAACCACCCCAAAAAATTTCTGCCAATCTTGACCTAAGAAGCATCAATTCCACTTCACCAAACCTAAAAGGCCTCTTACCAGACTCACAAGTCCTCTCAATAGTCAGTTTATCAAAACAGTATTTAGAGTAAACAGGGAAATGATCGGAAATGTCGCTCACTAAAACACAATTTTGGATCAAGGTAGCCGTACAGAAAATATTGTCTATTATAGATGACGTACTCTCTGTTATGCGAGATGGGATACATACAGAAGGTAAAGTACCTGCGGCAAGCATGGACGACAGAAAATCCAAAGATACAGAAGACTTTATATCCATCAAGTTTATATTAAAATCTACCATAATAATCAATTCAGTCGACTGTTTTAGGATGGTATCCAGTAGATCATTAAGGGTGTGTAGAAACAATGGAATAGAGCCACTAGGAGATCGATAAATAATACCAACAATTAAGTCCTTACCTCCACATTTAATATCTACGAAAAGTGACTCAAAGACACCTTCGATATTTCTGGATAAATCCATTTTAAGAGAATATGGGAGATTATTAGAAATATACAAAGCAAGACCACCCTTGGTCATCTTTTGTCGATTCAGTCGTTCCATTTTATAACCTTGAAGATCCAAAAGCATATCATTTTTAGAATCTAAAAAAGTATCTCATAAACCAAAAACGGCAGGTAGCCCATCAGAAACAATCTGTTTTAGATGGTCTATTCAAGAACAAAGACCCTGAATATTCAAGTGGAGCACTGAAAAATATCCATCCCGCTTGACAGCGTTCCTCAGACTAGAAACATATTTACTTATTACTGCGTGGTTCACTGTGGTCAAATCACTGTTGACATGTCCGATATAATTATTGATAATGCTTAAAACATCTAACGGGTTATTTTCAAGCCCAAAAAGTCGTCCTACAACTGGGGGCGTTTCTAATTTTCCAGTAAAAAAAAGACAACAGATTTTTGATATGGAATTAAATCATAAAATTTACATGCACACACACACACACACACACACACACACACACACACACACACACACACAAACACACACACAAAAACAAACACACAAAAAAAAAAACATACAAAAAAACAAACAAAAACACACAAACAAAAAAAAAAATTTATATATACACAATCCGCGAATCTAAGCACATCTAAGCACAATCCGCGAATGATCGAATCTTTCGTATCATTGATTGACCAGATGGTTTGGCCAAAATTTGCCCGCGGTCAGTCCATACATTAAATTTACCAAAGCAATCTCTTGCCATATTTAAAATTTCACGACGCTTTTTTGTTAACGATTCTGATAAAAATAGTCCACTCTTTGCTAGTTTAGTCTTTGCTTTGAAAACAGCTCGAGCTAATTCCACATTTTTGAAGCGTATTAGCACTGGAGACACTTTAGAGTGATCGTTAGAGTCATTCAAACTAAATCAATAAACATTTACAATATTATTGACTTCAAAACCAGGGACCAGCATCTTGCCTTTAATGATAACCGATATTTCTTTCTTTAGATCAATTCCAGGACTCGGCCTTACTCCATTCATCACTAAGCAATCCAACATCTTTTTCTTGTTCAAAATCTTCCACTTTCGATTCCAATGACAAAATCCTACTTTCCAAGCTTTTAACCATTGCAAATAGTCCTTTGAGTGATTTTTCTATTTCTTGGAATTTTGGGTTGTAATCAATGGAAATTGCATCATGAATTTTTTTACTATAATATCCATTGCTTGATTTGCTGTATCAGGGTCTGATAGTTTAGCCTTAACTTGACGGGATATCTCAGCTGTAAGATTCACTGGTGTCCGATTTAATTCATCCTGGGTAAAAGCTATTTTTTGCAGGATTAGGCTAGGTGCCAGTGAGTCTTCTGCAATAACACTCGCTGGGTTTAATGTTAGATAAGTAGGTGATAACGATTTATAAATGTCTGGAAACGAATATAATTCGGTAAATGCTTTACCAACATCTTTTTCCTTTCTTTTGCGAGCACTAGGGTTATCCGAAAGTAATTTCAAATTAGACTCTGCCACTTGATGCTCAGAATGATCGCCGTAGCAAAAAACTGTATATTTCCATAGTCCTTTCGCACCACTTTTTGACTGCAAAACAATTGCTGGCCAAGGGGGTAACTTTTGAAACTAGCGAGAACAATATCAAAAGGCTTGAATTTTGACATGAGCGTAACAGTGAAAATAAATAATTACTTATCTTTGAGTTGGCCAATTAATCCAGTAATCTGCAAATAATTTCAAGTAATTGCAAGTAGTCCAAGTATTTCAATGGACGATTCAGATGATATTAGTGCTGAATACTAATCCAAAGCAACAACCCATAAGTAATCCTTAGGCCATAATCACATACAAGTCACTTGTGTAATCAGATCTTAGCTTAATGAATTTCTTTTTACGCAAATCAATTGGCTCCGTGACTAGGTTTATCCACAAGTAATAAGGTAATCCATGAAATGTACTTTTTGTTTTAAGATGTGAACTAGTCAGAGACTGAACGAGTACTGAAACTTTGAACTTCCCATTTCAATGGCCTATTTGCATTCCCAGGATAGTGTAGACAGAGGTATTAAGATAAAATGAATGCATATAGTGTTCTTGATTGAGTTCTACCCTTTTACCTACTCCACCGTCGACTTGTTCCCCTCAACAGTCAATTCGTGGTAACAAACTGTCCACTTCCCAACTTAGAGAAAATAATATGGACCATGTTGTGAAATGTGTCGACTTGACTAATGCCAAGACAGTCGTAAGTCTCTACGGCAAGCCAATTATATTTGAGCAGCAGATTTACATGTTCTGTTCTAATTCAGGTTGTTATATTATCGTTTTATATACTTGGATCCTGCATTCTATTCAAATTTTCTTGTAAGATGAAAAAATAAACTTGTGCAATTTTCTATAGTTTTGTTCTGTTTCATACGCAAAGAAAAAAATTTCCCGAAGGATTGGCACTATTCTAGACAGCACCACCATTCAAGAGGTTCAGAAACAAAAACAAGCGGATGTACATGTGGATGCTCAAACAGAAACTTCTCACCAAAAGTTTAAAATGAAGCAAACAATATCTCCAAACTTGTAATGATTGATCTCCTTTTGCTATGCGTAGTTTTGTGCAGTAGAGTCTGTGATCTTGATGACAAGCAGTCATAAAGACTTTTCCAGCTAATGGAGGGGGGAGCAATATGAATTTAGGACATTTTTTCCACAAAATTCATGTTTTACATAAGAACGATGCGTCCTCAGAAGGGAGGGGGTTGCATCCCCTTCCAGCCTCTATCGGCACCTTAACCTTGCTCAAAGCAGCATTCGTGTTGTAATTGCTCTAAGATTGCATTTGAGTTCTGTTGCTTTATCGAATTAATTTCGTCACTACATGAAGGTTATTGCACTAAAGTCTTGGGAAAAAAAATGAGACCAAGGTAATTACTTGCACTGTGACTTTAAATTAACTAAAAGAAAATTATATGAATCGACAACTATAAACCGGTCTGCGTATATACCAAAATATGCCGAAATATAACGGAGATATTAATGCAACTCTTTCTTTTACTATTTTCTTCAATTCTTTTTTGCCATGCGTCAAATAGCTTTTGCAAAGGGTTTTAAAGTGTCTGGGACTACTGTAGCAGATATCCTATTAAGGTAGTTTATTTTTGTTGATTTAGAGGTTTGTCTTGTAAAGAGATTATCAAACAGTTCGTGGTAACGAAGTGTAAGTAAGGAGCGACCCGGCTCAATGGTAACCGAAACTCTAAAAAACGGAATTTTGATACCAATACATACATCACAAGAATCAGATTTTACTTCTGATTTCAAATATATAAGTTTCATCAAGTTTAATTCTACCCATCAAAAGTTATGCGCCTTAGAAAATTTGGCTGATTTTAGAAAAAAGGGGGAAAGACCCCCTAAAAGATATAGAAACTTAATGAAATTCACACCATCATATTCAGCGTATCAGAGAACCTTACTGTAGAGGTTTCAAGCTCCTATCTACAAAATGTGGAATTTTGCATTTTTTGCCAGAAGAAAGATCACGGGTGCATGTTTATTTGTTTGTTTGTTTGTTTGTTTTTTTTCCAGGGGTAATCGTATTGACCCAGTGGTCCTAGAATATCGTAAGAGGGCTTATTGGAACGGAAATTAAAAGTTCTAGTGCCCTTTTTAAGTGATCCAAAAAATTGGAGGGCAACTAGGCCCCCTCCCACGCTCATTTTTTTCTCAAAGTCGCCCAATTAAAATTTTGAGATAGCCATTTTGTTTAGCATTTTCGAAAATCTAATAAATATGTCTTTTACGATGACTTAATCCCCCACAGTTCCCAGGGGAAGGGCTGCAAGTTATGAACTTTGCCCATTGCTTGCATATTGTATTGGTTATTGGGAAGTATACAGACATTTTCAGGAAGAATTTTTTTGGTGGGAGGGGGAGGGGGCTGGAGGAGGGGGTTACTCGGGAGATTCTTTCCGTGGAGGATGTTTCTTTGGGGTAAGGTACATTTCTATGAAGGGGGCGCCGGATTTCCAGGCATTATTTAAAAAACAATCAGAAATTAAATTAAAAAAAACAAGTTTTTCAACTGAAAGTAAGAAGCAACATTAGAACTTAAAATGAACAGAAATTACTACGTATATGAGGGGGTTCTCCCCCAAGTCAATACCTCGCTCTTTACGCTACAGTTTTTTTTTTAGTGCTTTCAAAAGAGCTATCTATTCTAATTAAACGGCCTTTGTGATTCAGGGTTTGTGAATTAATTTTTTTTTAACTTTTAACGTAAAGAGCGTGGTATTGACTAAGGGGAGAACCCCATCATATACGTAATAACACATACGTAATAAAAAAAAACAATAAAAAAAACAAGCGATACGGCTCAATAGTAAGCGAAACTTTTAAAAACGGAACTTTGAAGTCAATAAATGTATCAAAAGAATGGGCTTATAATGCCGATTCTAAATATAAAAATTTTGTTAAGTTTAGTATTACTCATCAAAGGCTACGAGCCTGAGAAAACTTACCTGATTTTTTAAAGAGGGGGGAAACATACCCTAAAAGTGAAAAAATTTTAATGAAAATCACTGTCAGATTCAGCGCATCAGAAAACCCTATAACAAAGGTTTCAAGCTCATATCTGCAAAAATCTGCAACTTTGTATTTTTCTTCCAGAAGAAAAATAAACGAATAAAGAAGTTCGTTACGTAAGTTAATTTGTAAATTACGTCAGAACCTAATTTAGAGACAGCCATTTAGCAAAAGAAAAGTAAAATTTTTATGCAAATTTTGTTTACTTATTCAATGACGGCGAGCCAAAATAAAAGCTGCATTAACTAAAAAACGATCAGAAATTAAATAAAAAAAAATAAGTTTTTTAAACTGAAAGTAAGGAGCGACATTAAAACTTAAAACGAACAGAAATTATTCCGTATATGAAAAGGAGCTGTCCCCTCCTCAACGCCTCGCTCTTAATGCTAAAGTTTAACTCTGTCTCACAACTTTATTTTTTTAAACAATAAAAAAAGTTAGCGTAAAGAGCGAGGCGTTGAGGAGGGGACAGTCCCTCTCATATACGGAATAATTTCTGTTTGTTTTAAGTTTTAATGTCGCTCCTTACTTTCAGTTTAAAAAACTTGTTTTTTTTATTTTTTTTTTTAGTAAAGAATCATATAACATTATATCCTTCCAATAATGTAGGTTAAGCTACTGAAAAACTAAACGGTACTGGTGCGTTATATGGGCCTTTACAAGAAAACCAGTCACGAAAAAACCACCAGACGGGTTAATTCAAGAAACCGCTATAGAGTAATGCAATGCAAAGCGGGGTTTTCATTGCGTTTATGATATTTCAACTGTGGTTTTAGGGGTTTAGGGGGGAGGTACCTAGGTTAGGTTAGGTTACGTTAGGTCCCGTATTTAATATATGCTTTGTTTTGTCCCCCATCCCCCCTAATGTGCAAATATAAAGCCAAAATTTGTTTAGCCTATAAACTATTAGGCCTACATATTCATCCTATTTTATTTTATTTCATTGGCATTAACTAAACTTGACTTTTTAAAAAGGCCCATATAATACACCAGTACCAACTAAACTTATCGAATGTCCATTATCGTGGTTGCGTTTCCTAATATGATAAAGAGGAAAGGGTTTTTATTCATGATATTTACTTCCATCAACGAGTTGCAAACGAAATACAATTTTCACGATTCTGATTGACTTTTGTCATCGCAAGAATATTTTAAAATATACAAGATAAAAATATAAGTATAGCACGGCTAAATTTTATCTTCAGGGCTTCCTCCAAAAGTATTTGAAGTGCCTGTAGAACCGTAACTTAAAATAGTTTGGTTGCCAAATGGCGTAGAAAGATAATTAGAAAGAAACATTGTGTTAGAAGAAACACTTGCAATCAACACAAAGATACTCTTGTCTCAGGCAAGTGTTAAACTTTACTTGGTTATCTGTTCTTTTGATACACGACTGACGTACAGCTGTTTAATGATATTTGACTTATATAAAATAACGAAAAGGGAGCTCTCTCAACTGAGATTTTAAGCCTGAATTTTGTTCTTATCAACGCTAGCTTTTAACAGCTAAATTATGGGGCTATTAGAGGGGGGGGATAATTTTGTCACCGATCTTCCTTCTTTCCTGGGGAGTATTTTGGATCAAGTCTATAATATCTGTGCTGTGGGGTTTATATCTCCCATATTATTACAGAAATGTCTTTCTGTGTAACACCAATCATTCATTCATTCATTCATAAAAGATTACATTCATATACTTACTGGCCCAAAATGCAAAGACGTGAACCAACACCTTCAAAATCCCCACTGGAGAGGGGGCGGCAATTTCTACTAGGAGCTGTGTTTTTACCAAAATTTAAATGGAAATATCTCATATTTTCTTTGTATATGAATTATCAACATTTGTTTGCTTTCTGGGGCAGGAGGCCTTTAAATAAATATATAGTAGCATGTTTAAATAGAGGGAAGGGTAGAAAATAATCTCGAATTTGTCGAAGCTAATCCTTCATTGCATTACCAAGGCAATCCTTCAGGCATTACCAAGATATAATGTAGCCCACTAGACTCATAAATCCAGAGTTTTTGCAATTAAACTGTAAATTACAATTTACAATAATTGTAAATTGATTGGTAGCCTACGGTGAGTATTGATTTTTTTTTTTCCTTAAGAATTAAAGTGTTGGATTGGAATTATAATTTATGATAAAAATTTTGATATTTAGTTAAAGTTTTCGATGAAGAGTAACTTTGTTGAATTTCGGGTGGACGGAGAGGGTATTATTGTTTATATGAATGGAAATCTGTGTGACTTTTGATGTCTAATATGGCTGAATCTATTGCGACCTCTACATGATGGCTCCCGGATGTTTGAGTACATTTATACCACTTGAAACATTATGCACAAATAGGAAAAGAGAAATATTACCATATACAATCGCTGGAAACAAAGCTCTTGGTAGCACTTGCCAAGGTTTGTGTCTCATGAGCCTTGCAAGACTCATGATACCCCGCTTCGCCCTTTCCACCTCTGTGTTGGTAGGTATGCGAATTTAATATTTTAGGCTACATAGAAAAAGATTCAGACAATAAAAAGAGCACTATTACCCCCTAACCTCAGCACCAATTGTAAAGGCGTAGAAGAAAAATACTCCCAAGAATCAAGAGGGATTAGATATCAATTTCATTTGATATCAAGCTTTAAAATGAATATCACAAACATTTTTCTACAATAAGAAAAACGGTTACCACCCTGCAGCACTCTTATTCAGGCTTAGCCTAAATGAAGAGAGATGAGGGATAAATTCTTACCCCTCCCCCCAGGGCCGTATCCAGGATTTTTGTTCAGGGGGGGTTTTACTAATTTTTGACTTTCTTGGGGGGGATTTTACTAATTTTTGACTCAGTTTTCGACTAATTTTACTGATTTTTACCTAGGTTTTACTAATTCTCGACTTATTTTCGAGTCGGTCAAAAAATTTCGGGGGGGGGGGGGTTCAAACCGGGTAACCCCCCCCCCCTGGATACGGCGCTTGCCTCCCCCTTTAACCCATTTCAATATTTATCTGAAGGCTTCAGTGGACTTGGACTAAATGGTCAGTGAAATACACCCCTCCCCTCTCCCCCTAGCCTACACAATGACCCATCAACCCTCCTTCATAATAGCTGATGCGTAATTATACATTTCTAAATATAATTTCATATAAAGTCAATTGAATCAATTTAGTTAGATCAAGCATTAAGATAACTGTCAATATTAACTATTTATTTTGTATCGACTACGTAATTTTTCCGCATCGAATACGCCACCGTGCGGCATTACTTTCTCTGCAACTAGAAACCACGATATATATATATATATATATATATATATATATATATATACATAGTATATATATATATATACTGATATAGTATAGTATACGTACATATATATATACTATATATATATATATATATATATATATATATATATATATATACTATACTATACCTCAATACCTCACTATATATACGCTATATATATATATATATATATATATATATATATATATATATATAATATATATTATATATATATATATATATATATATATATATATATATATATATTATATATATATATATATATATATATATATATATATATATATATATATATATATATATATATATATATATATATATATATATATATATATATATATATATATATATATATATATATATATATATATATATATATATATATATATATATATATATATATATATATATATATATATATATATATATCTGATGCTTTTAAATCAATTGTCTACCTCAGAATTTTCAGTCAATAGCAGCTTGGTCCACTTTTGGACAAAATCGTAGATTGGTACCACAAAATGGCAGAAAACGCCACTATCCCGTAGGATATCTTTTTGTTCACAGAAAAATGGCAATATAAATTTTAATTTCCATTTCAATGATCCTTCCCCGGCTTTGACCATTTACAATTACTGAAAATAAAACTCTTGGTAGTGCTGTCAACACCCCCTTGCGCAAATAAGTTCCTTGCAAGGCCCGTCTTTTCTTTTTAACATGATTTAATAAAAAAAACAAGTTTATTAACTGAAAGTAAGGAGCGACAGTAAAACTTAAAACGAACAGAAATTATTCCGTATATGAAAGGGACTGTCCTCTCCTCAACGCCTCGCTCTTTACGCTAAAGTTTTTTATTGTTTTAAACAATAAAGTTGTGAGACAGAGTCAAACTTGATGAAACTTATATATTTGACATCAGCATTAAAATATGATTCTTTTGATGTATCTATTGGTATCAAAATCCCGTTTTCTAGAGTTTCGGTTACCATTGAGCCGGGTAGCTCCTTACTTACAGTTCGTTACTACGAACCGTTTGATACCCGTCTTGCATTTTCAACTCTGTGTGGCTAGGCATAGGAATGTAATATTTTATGCTGCATAGAAATGATTTTGGCAATGGGAAGGGCACTATTACCTTCCCCTCCTCTCAGTGCCAATTATAAAGGTGTAGACGGAAAATATTCCCGAGAACCAAGAGGGATTATATATCAATTTCATGTGATATCAAACTTTAATATAAACATCAGAAACATTTTTCTGCAAAAAAGGAAGGTATCACCCTGCAGCAGTTGCAGCACCCATATTCAGGCTCAGTTTAAATGAAAGGATACGAAAGACTAGTTCTTATCACGCACTCTAAACCCCTTTCGGTACTGGTTAAGAAAGCGGTAAGCACGCGACAATTGTGTTGAAGATCAGATAGGATAATAACCGGGTAGTCTCCAATACATAGTGATTGAACAAAGGCGTCTGTAGTATATTTAAACTTCATTTCTTTGGGATAAAAAGTACCTAGGTTTGGAATAAAAAGTACCTAGGTTGGGTTAGGTTCCATATTTAATATATGCTATGCTTTACCCCCATCCACCCATAATGTGCAAATATATAGCCGAAATTTGTTCATAAGCTATCATATTTTCATCCTATTTTGTTTTTCCTTATTAGTATTAACGAAACTTCAGTTATCGCGTGCTTACCGCTTTCTTAACCAGTACCCCTCTTTCTGAATTTAAATGAAGGCTTCTGAGACTTGGACTGTTTGGGCATTGAAATATGCCCCCAGCTTGAATTAACTAATCAACTTAGTTAAATCAAGCATTAAGATAAATGTCAATATTGACCATTTATCTTGTATGGTTTACGTGACTTTTCTGGAACAAATTCGCCACCTTGTGGTATTACCTCCTTTGCAACTGGGAAGCACGAAATATTGATTTTTGATACTTTTACGTCGATTGACTATCTCAGGATTTTCAGTTGATAGTATCTTGGTCCACTTTTGGGCAAAATTGTAGTTTGGGGCCACAAAATGGCAGAAAACGGTTCTTTCCCGTAGCATAATCTTTTCGGTCCCTGAAAAATCACAATTGAAATTTTTATTTTTGTTTAAATTATCCCTCTCCTGGTCTTCTAAACGACAAACAGGCAAATAAACTCGCATCTGTGATCTTTCTTCTGGGGATTAATTTAAAAAAATGTTTCACAAAAATAAATTTTTCAAATAAAAGCAAAGAACTCCATTAAACCAAAAAATAATCGGCCAAGTATAAAACTACCACAAATCGCCATCAATAAGTAAATGAAACCCAAAACGAACAAAAAACACAATAAATAACCGAGTCAAACTCAAAACGAGCAGATATTAACATCCGTAGGGCAGACCCTCCACCCCTGCTTTCTGAAGACCAGAACATAACTTGCAATTTACATACGTTTTTAAATGTTTTCACTTTTTTAAATTTCATAAATCAAAATTATTGAGACCTTAAGGAATAAATATCTGTATATATGTATTGAACTGTCAATTGATATTCATTTGTTTTTTGTTTCTTTTCAGTGAAGTGTAAGTTATGTTCTGGTCTTCAAAAGGCATGGGGAGTGTCAGCCTCACTCATGTTAATTCTGCTCGTTTTGAGTTTGACTACATTATTAATTGTAATTTCTGTTCGTTTTGGGTTTCATTTATCAATTGGTGGTGATATGTGGTAGTTTTATGCTTAGAAGATTACTTGACTGCATTTATGCATATTTTTGGTTTAATAAGCTCTTTAGTTTTCTATGAGAAACCTATTTTGCAAAAAAAGGTTTTTAAAAGTTTTTTTTTATTGATATTGTCATTTCATGCGCTTAGCCTTAATTGTACCAGTATCATAGTGTAGTGGCAGTAGTTTGAGAAGTAGCAGCAGCAGTAGTATTGAATTAGTAGCAGTGCTAACAGTATTAGTGGCAGTA
>NC_142800.1:42315124-42420809 GCF_049724085.1 Artemia sp. Qi Xiang Cuo | reverse complement strand
TATTATGCAAATCCCAAGTAACACAAGATGGAACATAGTATAATGCCATGAGAGGGAGCTCTGAATCTCTCTGAAAAGGTGTAGAGCTTCTATAGAATAACGTAAAGATTCCTATAGCTTCAAGCAAATAACACCGGAAGGAACATAAAAGGCCCCAAATAGCACAGGAAGGAACGTAAAGGCCCCAAATCCATAGTAACATGCTCTGGAAAGGCACCAAGGAACGTAAAGGCCACAAAAAAAACTGGATGGAACGTAAAGGCCGCAAAATATAACCTAGGTTACTACTGGTGTCATAAAGAAAGATTTAAAGGAAATATGAACTTCATTAGCGGGTGTAAAAAGGGAGGCTTTGAATAGATTGGAAGGTAAGAGCAGCTTGCGCAGCGGCGATTGTCTCAGATGACTTGGTGCTAGAGTGAATTTTCGTTATTAGCAGTAGTAGATCGGCCGATTATTTCGCCGATTTTTTTCCTTTTAAAGCATTTCGAAAAGATAAAGGAATTTAGTCTTATTCACTTTCAACAATGAAATTGTTTGTTCGATTTTTTTTGAAAAGTAATGGTGAGAACACAGTTGTATTACCAACTGGTTATATCTATTGCTTTTTATAATGCTTTCAGGAAAACAGTTTTCAAGCTTTAGCGTAAAAAGTGGGAGGTCTCCCACCGAGAGGAAGTCCACGTAATATATAATTTATGCTCATTCGAAGCGTTTACGTCAACCTATACTTTTATTTGTAAAACAAAGGTCTGTCTTCTTTCTATTTAATTAGAACTATTATAACGTCCACACGTTTGATCCTTGTCCCTTCTTTGAACAAAGATTGAGGCTGATTTTCTCTTTTTATCAGTCGTTAATCAAGTTCTTCACTTGACATATTTCAATCTGAATATTCTTAGTTAACGTTAGTACAAAAATAGGAACGTAACATCTGTAGTAGGTAGTAGCTTACGATTTTTAATTATAAGCTTGAATAGTCTGAACGAGTAAAAGTTGAAATTTTCCATCAGGTCTTACGAAATCTGTCACGTGCCACTACCATGATATTCTCTTAATCGCAATAGGTTCGAAAAGTATGGCAAAAACTAATTTCACTTTTTATTCATTTTGTTTCAAGTCAATTTTTTTTAAATAGAAAAAAGTTGGGAAGAATAATTTCAAAATGGTTGTTCTGTTATAGAAAATATTGATTAATAGCACATCCTAACAGTACTCAGGTCTTTTGAAAAAAAAGTCACTGGCTCAGAAAAAATTCCTTAATTTGGCATTGACCTTATTCCCCGATCACATTTTATTGGCCTTAAATTACCGCATGCATGACTACATTTTCTTGGTTGTCTTGTTTATACTTTTATAACAATTTTGCTATTCTTTTCGCATAATAGATATCGTCAAAGCAAAAAGATTTTCTTTTTTTTAAGAAAATAGTCTAGCAATGAAGAGAGATTATACCAATTTTGTTTGGGATTTTAAAACATAAAGTGAATACATAAAGTCGTAAAAAAAATGTCGCTTTTTATGTATTTGGATTAAATTTGAGTCTTTCCCAGTCTTTTGGTCGTCTACGTCAAACCGTTTCCAGTAATGTACGATAAGTAAAGAGCTACCCATGTCAATAGTGAAAGAAGCTCTAAGAAACAGTTTTTTGTGAACAATATATCAAGCAACTCCTGGTAACAAATAACAAGCAAAGGGCGACCCGTGCCAAAAGTAACCGGAACTCTAAAACAACAGAAGTTTGGAATCATCATAGACATAAAAAGAAACTTCGCGTTGATTGGAGTATAAGAATTTACCCACTGGTCTCCTTTCAAACAGTTCGTGGTAACAAACTGTAAGTAAGGAGCCACTCGACCCAATAGTAACCCAAACTCTAAAAGACAAAATTTTGATAGCATTAGATACATCAAAATAATTGGCT
Organism: Artemia sp. Qi Xiang Cuo; assembly: GCF_049724085.1. NCBI lineage: Eukaryota > Metazoa > Arthropoda > Branchiopoda > Anostraca > Artemiidae > Artemia > Artemia sp. Qi Xiang Cuo. The sequence continues at coordinate 42,418,885 of NC_142800.1, read as the reverse complement.
TTTTATCCTGATTCCAAATATATGTTATAAATTAAGTTATACATATTAAGTCTGATTTTATACATTAAAGTTGCGATCCTGAGAAAATTTGCCTCATTTTCGGGAAAGCGTGGAAACATACCCAAAAAGTCAAGTGATCCTAATGAAAATCACACCATCAAGTTCAGCACATCAGAAGACCCTACTGTGGAGGCTTCAAGCTCCTATCTGCAAAAATGTGGAGTTCTGTAATTTTTCTTTTTTTTGCTAAAAGAAAGATCAAGGATGTATGTTTTTTTTTGTCCAGAGGTGATCATATCGAACCAATGGTCCTAGAAGATTAGGAAAGGGTTAATTCGAATGGAAATCAAACGTTCGAGTACCCATTTTAAGTAAACAAAAATGTTGGAGGGCAACTAGCCCCCCCCCCCCCTTCCACACCCCTTTCTCCCCCGAAGAGATCAGATCAAAATTTTCACATAGTCATTTTGTTGAACATAGTTAAAAGGTCCAAAAACTATGCCTCTGGGGATGACATGACGCCTCAGAGCCTCTGGGGAAATGGCTGAAAGGTATGAAATTTGCCTATTGTTTACACATAGTGTTTGTTAACGGAAAATATAAGGGCATTTTTCGGGGAAAAGAATTTTCTGAGTGGGAGGATTTTTCACAGGGAGAATTTTCCGTCGGGAGGAGAGTTTCCGGGGGAAATTTTCCAGGGCAAATTTTACTCGGGGAAGGAAAAGGGAATCTCCGATTGAAAAACGGTCAGAATTTAAATATAAAAAAATGGTTTTTCAACTAAAAGTAACGATCAACATTAAAACTTAAAACAAACAAATATTATTCCGTATCTTAGGGGGCCGTACCTTCCTTAACCATCCCTCTTTATGCTAAATTTTGACTTTTTGTCACAATTCTTTAAAAAAGACTGCTCAAAGACAAGAATCGTTGAATTTGAATGAAAAGCATTTTTTAAGAACTTTAAGACTTTAGCGTAAAGAGCGAGGGCTGAGGAAGGGGCAGCCTTCTCATATACGAAATAATTTTTGTCCGTTTTTATATTTTAATGTTGCTCCTTATTTTCAGTTGAAAAACTTGTTATTTTTAAATTTAATCCATTTAGAGATAGTTTGGACTATGTGTTTAAAACCTATCATGGGGTCGTGGTAGCACCTCTGTGAATTGGGATTTAGTCTGATAGAAAAATAAAATTTTAAATTTCCATAGTTACCTTGCAAGAGGTGAGAGAGACTTCCTAAAAACAGTTTTAAATAATTTGTACGACCAGATGGCAAAATGTAAGGCTAAATAAAGGCTAAGCATGAGTAGTAAGAGAGGTGCTGATTTCACACCTACGCCTGAGGCATGAATATACAGTGTACTCTAACCGGTACATTGGCTTGTCAGGGTCAAGCACCTATTACTACGAACGATACTTGTCCTACCAGACGGGTTTTCTAATGTGGCACTAATTTTTTTTAGGTCAGTCGGTTAGAGAGAGCGGCGGTCACACTAACTACTTGATGAGTAGTTGGATTCAGATATAGTGAGTAATTTTCATTGTAATTCATACTAGTAGGAGAATCGAATTCAGAGAGAGATTAGATCATTTGAGAGGATATTTGTGGAGAAAAATGAGTGAAGCATTTACACTATTGGATATTAATGATGGAACAGACAGCAGGAGCAGCAATGATAAATGTGCGACTAATGTAGCTGTGGAAATAACCGCTGGCTGTAGACTATGTCTTGAATGGGACATTATGTATGCGAGATAAGTGATATCATTAAGCAAGTTTAAGCAGGAGGAGCAACTATGTTTTGCTGGGAAAGTGAATATTCTCCATATAAATTTAACTTCGGTCAGCATTAGATGTCCTATCGAAATATATTGATGAGAACAAAATGCATCAGTGAATATTATTATTGTAATTATGTTCAATAAAATTGTTTCTAAATCAATGGTATTTTTTCTTTCTATAATAGACTAGTGTATATTTTCAAAAGTACAAAAAAAAATTCGGGTTAGTCTGAAGATAGTTTTGAGAGAGTTAGGACTTTAAAAAATGGGTAGATTCAAGAAAGAGCGAATCATGAGGACTCTAGTTCTTATGGAAAAACGTTTGATTCTAGATAACAATTTTCTAGAGTTGTATATTCAAAGGATGATATTTTCTCGGAGAATGCTTGTCGATGTAATGAAAACTGATTCTCCATCATTAGACTATTGTATGAAGCTTCTACATTGTGGCCCAAATGCATTTACACAATTTTTTGATATATTGGTCATGACACAGCAAAATGATATTGTGGATATGCTTTTAAACATTAGTTTTGAAATTTAGGACATGGGTTGGCAGACAGGTTTTCTATTATGACACCCATTTTTTGGAGGTCAAACTCATGGATACATGTTTATTTTTTTTTATTTTTTTTTTAAACTGGTATTTTTTAAATTAAGCCTATAGCAATTTGCAGAAGCCCGTGAATGTAGGACTGAAAGTCCATTCATAGTATATCTGAATCCAATTAATAATAAAGTTAGTGTGACCGCCATTTTTTGATCTGGTTAGGTGGGTATAATCTGGTTTGGTTCGTTATTGCGAGAAGGGCTACTCAATTTACATCTTAGTGTTAACTGGGCGATGACTTAGTCTAATTGCGTAGGTACTATAGGAACATTTGAAGGTGGAAAAAAAAAGGGGTAATTAGTGATTGGATAATTTTAACAAGAAATGACTGAAAAGTGTTTTGGAGGAGATGGGATGAATGTGTACTGTATAATACAAAAGTGATGTTTTGCACAGTGTTGTCAATTTTAAATAGTTTAGAAATAAAAAAAAATAAAAGGAAAAGGCTAAAAAGTGTTTTGAGGGAGTTGAATTGCACGAGGGTTGACTTGCACGAGGGTTCAGTTACATGCGGATTCAGTTACACGGGGATTAGTTAAATGGCTTTATTATATCTTTTCAGAACAAATTATTATTTTAGGGAATTATTTCGGTAAAACAGTTAGAGACATTTTAAAAGATGATTTTAGAAGAGGATTTGAGAGTGAAACTCTTTGGTCGTTATAATACACAAGTTCCATTTGAACAGTGTTGTGAGGTCCCTTACCACAACCCCAAAGGGCTCCGATCCCCCCACCCCAACCCCGAAGTAAGCCCCCGGTCCTCAAAGGTTCTCTGGGCTCCCAAAGGGCCCCCGGCGCCCCAATGGCTCCTGAGTCCCCCATTATAATACCTTTTAAGACTTTATTATCTTTTCAGAACAAATAATTATTTTAGGGAATTATTTCGGTGAAACAGTTAGAAACATTTTAAAAGATGATTTAAAAGATGATTTTAGAAGAGGACTTGAGGGTGAAACTCTGTGGTCGTTATAATACACAAGTTCCATTTGAACAGTGTTGTGAGGTCCCTTACCACAACCCCAAAGGGCTCCGATCCCCCCCCCCCCACCCTCAAGGAAGCCCCCGGTCCTCAAAGGTCCTCCAAGCTCCTAAATCAACTGAAAGTAAGGAGCAACATCAGAAATTAAATTATAAAAAAGTTTCTTCAACTGAAAGTAAGGAGCAACATTAAAACTTAAAAACGGACAGAAAATAGATTTTTACGTGAAAACAACTTCAACAGTGCCCAACCCCCATCGCGATCAGAAATTAAATTATAAAAAAAAGTTTCTTCAACTGAAAGTAAGGAGCAACATCAAAACTCTAACAAGTAAATCAGCTTTATTTAATTTATAATAGCGCACAAAAAAAAGACTATTATTTTTCCTCGTTCTTCCCTTCATGACCAGGTGCTAACGACTCTATCTCACTTTCACTTAGTTTTCTTCTTAGTATACGTTAGTAATTATGATCACCGCATCGCCATACTTCATAATAGTCATCATGCGATATGTAATGATCATCATCCAATCTAGGCTCCCGATCTAAAAAAAAATAGAACATTACCAATTCTACTTTAGGTACTTTTGGCTATCTTGGAAAGGGGTTAGGTTAGGAAAATGAAACTTTCCGGAATGGGTCTACAGGCTAAACAGCTCATGATAAAAATGACCTTCAGTTGTTTTGATTTTAAAAGTTCTGCTTTTGTTTCAACCAATTGTTTTTAACAAAAAAAAAACAAAGGAATCATTTAATTATCTTTAGTTATTGTGATTTTAAAAGTTTCGCTTTTATTTCAGCCAATTGTGTTTAAAATAAAAAAACAACGGAATTATTTACTGATCTTCAGTTGTTGTGATTTTAAAAGTTCTGCTTTTGTTTCAGCCACTCGTGTATCTCCCCAAAAAAAATACTTTTCAGACAATCAACTTCAGACTAACCAGAATTTTTTTTAACTGAATAGGAAAATTTTGATATTATTTTGGGAAAATAGAATTGATCAATAATTTATTTCATATTCATTAAGAAAATTCAGAATCGAAGTTGAACTTTTCTTCTTCAGGAAACATAGTTGGAACAGAACTTTAAATTTCTTCATCTCTTTGAGAAAAATCTGAATTGAAGTGAAAAATTTTATATTATTTTAGGAAAATAGAATTGATCAATAACTTATTTCATTTTCATTGAGAAAATTCAGAATCGAAGTTGAACTTTTTAGTCTTCTCGATTTTTGTATTAACCAGGAGTTTTGTAACAGCAAGCGAGCAAGCTATTAATTGGTTTATAAAGTTTCAGTTACTATTGAGCCGTGTCGATCTTTACTTAAAGTTCGTTACCACGAACACAATAAATTGTTTCAGCCAATCGTGTATCTCCCCCAAAAAAATACTTTTCAGACAATCAACTTCAGACTAACGATTTTTTTGTAACTGAAGTGGAAAATTTTGATATTATTTTGGGAAAATAGAATTGATCAATAACTTATTTCATTTTCATTAAGAAAATTCAGAATCGAAGTTGAACTTTTCTTCTTCCGGGGAAATATTTGGAAGATAACTTTAAATTTTTTCATCTCTTTGAGAAAAATCTGAATTGAAGTTGAAAATTTTATATTATTTTAGGAAAATAGAATTGATCAATAACTTATTTCATTTTCATTGAGAAAATTCAGAATCGAAGTTGAACTTTTTAGTCTTTGCGATTTTTGTATTAACCAGGAGTTTTCTAACAGCAAGCGAGCAAGCTATTAATTGGTTTTTAGAGTTTCGGTTACTATTGAGCCGTAATTTCTGCTTTTGCTTCAACCAATTGTGTTTAACAAAAAAAAACAAAGGAATCATTTACTGATCTTTAGTTGTTGTGATTTTAAAAGCTTCGCTGTTATTTCAGCCAATTTTGTTTAACAAAAAAAAAAAAAGGGAATTATTTACTGATCTTCAGTTGTTGTGATTTTAAAAGTTCTGCTTTTGTTTCAGCAAATCGTGTATCTCCCCCCAAAAAAATACTTTTCAGACAATCAACTTCGGACTATCTATAATTTTTTTTAAACTGAAGTGTAAAATTTTGATATTATTTTGGGAAAATAGAAGAGATCAATGAATTATTTTATATTTATTACGAAAATTAATAATCGAAGTTAAACTTTTCTTCTTCCGGGACAATAGTTGGAACAGAACTTTAAATTTTTTCATCTCTTAGAGAAAAATCTGAATTGAAGTGAAAAATTTTATATTATTTTAGGAAAATAGAATTGATCAATAACTTATTTCATTTTCATTGAGAAAATTCAGAATCAAAGTTGAACTTTTTAGTGTTCGCGATTTTTGTATTAACCAGGAGTTTTGTAACAGCGAGCGAGCAAGCTATTAATTGGTTTTTAGAGTTTCGGTTACTATTGAGCCGTGTCGATCCTTACTTACAGTTTGTTACCACGAACACAATAAATTGTTTCAGCCAATCGTGTATCTCCCCAAAAAATACTTTTCAGACAATCAACTTCAGACTAACCAGAATTTTTTTTAACTGAAGTGGAAAATTTTTATATTATTTTGGGAAAATAGAATTGATCAATAACTTATTTCATTTTCATTAAGAAAATTCAGAATCGAAGTTGAACTTTTCTTCTTTCGGGAAAATATTTGGAACAGAACTTTAAATTTTTTCATCTCTTTGAGAAAAAATCTGAATTGAAGTGGAAAATTTTATATTATTTTAGGAAAAGAGAATTGATCAATAACTTATTTCATTTTCATTGAGAAAATTCAGAATCGAAGTTGAACTTTTTAGTCTTCGCGATTTTTGTATTAACCAGGAGTTTTGTAACAGCAAGCGAGCAATCTATTAATTGGTTTTTAGAGTTTCGGTTACTATTGAGCCGTGTCGATCCTTACTTACAGTTCGTTACCACGAACACAATAAAAAAAAATAAACAGGCATTATACCCACCAGCGTATGCGAGTCAAATTTCATCTTACGTACCTGACAAAATAAAAATCAAAATTAAATTGCATTTACTACTTTTCGTTTAAACCAATGTGGTTTCTATAAAAAATTTGAAATTATCTCGTTTAAACTATTGAAGTTTCTATAAAGTTAAGTTACAAAGCTGCTCACCAAGTTTAGCGAAATAAAAGCGTCTATTTGCAGCATTCCCCTTCATGTTCCAAATTGTAAGAAGGAACTGAATGTATATCATCACATTCTTAAGGTATTTTATACCTTATATCTTGGAAATTAAGTCTCTCTCTTCTTATCAGATTCAAAAGCTTAATACCCACAAGCATATGCGAGTCAAATTTCATCTTAAAGTGCCAACGTATCTGATAGAATAATTTAAGTCTTATGATCAATTTCATAAAACCTATAATTTTCACCTTTTTATCCATTAAGTATCGATTACTTCAAGAAATTAATTCCACATTTTTGCAGATAGGAGCTTGAAACTTCCGAAGTAGGGTTATTGGTTTTTAGAGTTTCGGTTACTATTGAGTCGTGTCGCTCCTTACTTACAGTTCGTTAGCACAAACACAAAAATGTTATCACTCTTAACATTTAAATCTTGGCAAATCCAAAACACCAGTGTTTCATTTTTTTGTTAAGGCTAGTTTAGATGTAGGTTATGAATAGCAGCGCACATAACCTCTAACACCTTTCCAATGATAGCCAAAAGTCAGCTAAATTAACCTTAAAAAATGAAACTATCTTTTTTTATCATGAACTGTTTAGCTTGTAGACCCATTCCTGAAAGTTTCATTTTCCTAACCTAACCTCTTTCCAGGATAGCCAAAAGTACCTAAAGTAGAATTGGTAATGTTCTATGAGCTGTAAGCCACGCAAGATAGATGATAAAAGAAACTAGTCAAACAGGTCCTCTCAACGGAGGAATGGATTGCAAACAGTGGTTTCTAATTAACCGAGTCAGACTCAAAACGAGCAGAAATTAACATTAGTTGGGCGCGAATTTTTTTATCATGAACTGTTTAGCCTGTAGACCCGTTCCTGAAAGTTTCATTTTCCTAACCTAACCCCTTTCCAAGATAGCCAAAAGTAGCTAAACCTTAAAAAATGAAACTATCTTTTTTTATCATGAACTGTTTAGCCTGTAGACCCATTCCTGAAAGTTTCATTTTCCTAACCTAACCCCTTTCCAAGATAGCCAAAAGTACCTAAAGTAGAATTGGTAATGTTCCATCAGGTGTAAGCCACGCAAGATAGATGATAAAAGAAACTAGTCAAACAGGTCCTCTCAACGGAGAAATGGATTGCAAACAGTGGTTTCTAATTAACCGATTCAGACTCAAAACGAGCAGAAATAAGTTTCATTTTCCTAACCTAACCCCTTTCCAGGATAGCCAAAAGTACCTAAAGTAGAATTGGTAATGTTCTATCAGCTGTAAGCCACGCAAGATAGATGATAAAAGAAACTAGTCAAACAGGTCCTCTCAACGGAGGAATGGATTGCAAACAGTGGTTTCTAATTAACCGAGTCAGACTCAAAACGAACAGAAATTAACATTAGTTAGGCGCGAATTTTTTTTATCATGAACTGTTTAGCCTGTAGACTCGTTCCTGAAAGTTTCATTTTCCTAACCTAACCCCTTTCCAAGATAGCCAAAAGTAGCTAAACCTTAAAAAATGAAACTATCTTTTTTTATCATGAACTGTTTAGCCTGTAGACCCATTCCTGAAAGTTTCATTTTCCTAACCTAACCCCTTTCCAAGATAGCCAAAACTACCTAAAGTAGAATTGGTAATGTTCCATCAGGTGTAAGCAACGCAAGATAGATGATAAAAGAAACTAGTCAAACAGGTCCTCTCAACGGAGAAATGGATTGAAAACAGTGGTTTCTAATTAACCGAGTCAGACTCAATACGATCAGAATTAAGTTTCATTTTCCTAACCTAACCCCTTTCCAAGATAGCCAAAAGTACCTAAAGTAGAATTGGTAATGTTCTATCAGGTGTAAGCCACGCAAGATAGATGATAAAAGAAACTAGTCAAACAGGTCCTCTCAACGGAGAAATGGATTGCAAACAGTGGTTTCTAATTAACCGAGTCAGACTCAAAACGAGCAGAAATTAACATAAGTTGGACGCGAATTTTTTTATCACGAACTGTTTAGCCTGTGGACCCATTCCTGAAAGTTTCATTTTCCTAACCTAACCCATGTCCAAGATAGACAAAAGTATCTAAATTAACCTTAAAAATGAAACTATCTTTTATCTTGAACAGTTTAGCATGTAGACCCATTCCTGAAAGTTTAATTTTCCTAACCTAACCCCTTTCCAAGATAGCCACAACTAGCTAAAGTAAAATTGGTAATGTTCTATCAGCTGTAAGCTGCGCAAGATAGATGATAAAAGAAACTAGTCAAAATACTTAATGAAGAAAAAGGTGAAAATTAGAGGTTTTATTGACATTACGTGCCTATTAATTGGAATTAAACACCTAAACGCACTTGCAAAAATCACTGCACTGGTGTTTTGGATTTGCCAAGATTTAAATGTTAAGAGTGATAACATTTTTGTGTTTGTGCTAACGAACTGTAAGTAAGGAGCGACACGACTCAATAGTAACCGAAACTCTAAAAACCAATATCCCTACTTCGGAAGTTTCAAGCTCCTATCTGCAAAAATGTGGAATTAATTTCTTGAAGTAATTGATACTTAATGAAGAAAAAAGGTGAAAATTATAGGTTTTATGAAATTGATCATAAGACTTAAATTATTCTATCAGATACGTTGACACTTTAAGATGAAATTTGACCCGCATATGCTTGTGGGTATTAAGCGTTTGAATCTGATAAGAAGAGAGAGACTTAATTGCCAAGATATAACGTATAAAACACCTTAAGAATGGGATGATATACATTCAGTTCCTTCTTACAATTTGGAAGATGAAGGGGAATGCTGCAAATAGACGTTTTTATTTCGCTAAACTTGGTGAGCAGCTTTTTAACTTAACTTTATAGAAACTTCAATAGTTTAGACGAGATAATTTCAAATTTCTTATAGAAACCACATTAGTTTAAACGAAAAGTAGTAAATGCAATTTAATTTTTATTTTTATTTTATCAGATACGTAAGATGAAATTTGACTCGCATATGCTTGTGGGTATAATGCCTGTTTATTTTTTTTTTATTGTGTTCGTGGTAACGAACTGTAAGTAAGGATCGACACGGCTCAATAGTAACCGAAACTCTAAAAACAAATTAATAGCTTGCTCGCTTGCTGTTACAAAACTCCTGGTTAATACAAAAATCGCGAAGACTAAAAAGTTCAACTTCGATTCTGAATTTTCTCAATTAAAATGAAATAAGTTATTGATCAATTCTATTTTCCTAAAATAATATAAAATTTTCCACTTCAATCCAGATTTTTCTCAAAGAGATGAAAAAATTTAAAGTTCTGTTCCAAATATTTTCCCGGAAGAAGAAAAGTTCAACTTCGATTCTGAATTTTCTTAATGAAAATGAAATAAGTTATTGATCAATTCTATTTTCCCAAAATAATATCAAAATTTTCCACTTCAGTTAAAAAAAAATCTGGTTAGTCTGAAGTTGATTGTCTGAAAAGTATTTTTTGGGGGAGATATACGATTGGCTGAAACAATTTATTGTGTTCGTGGTAACGAACTGTAAGTAAGGATCGACACGGCTCAATAGTAACTGAAACTCTAAAAACCAATTAATAGCTTGCTTGCATGCTGTTACAAAACTCCTGGTTAATACAAAAATCGCGAAGACTAAAAAGTTCAACTTCGATTCTGAATTTTCTCAATGAAAATGAAATAAGTTATTGATCAATTCTATTTTCCTAAAATGATATAAAATTTTCCACTTCAATTCAGATTTTTCTCAAAGAGATGAAAAAATTTAAAGTTCTGTTCCAAATATTTTCCCGGAAGAAGAAAAGTTCAACTTCGATTCTGAATTTTCTTAATGAAAATGAAATAAGTTATTGTATTGATCAATTCTATTTTCCCAAAATAATATCAAAATTTTCCACTTCAGTTAAAAAAAAATTCTGGTTAGTCTGAAGTTGATTGTCTGAAAATTATTTTTTGGGGGAGATACACGATTGGCTGAAACAAAAGCAGAACTTTTAAAATCACAACAACTGAAGATCAGTAAATAATTCCATTGTTTTTTTTTTTTTGTTAAACACAATTGGCTGAAATAAAAGCAGAACTTTTAAAATCACAACAACTAAAGATCAGTAAATAATTCCATTGTTTTTTTTTTTTGTTAAACACAATTGGTTGAAGCAAAAGCAGAACTTACGGCTCAATAGTAACCGAAACTCTAAAAACCAATTAATAGCTTGCTCGCTTGCTGTTACAAAACTCCTGGTTAATACAAAAATCGCGAAGACTAAAAAGTTCAACTTCGACTCTGAATTTTCTCAATGAAAATGAAATAAGTTATTGATCAATTCTATTTTCCTAAAATAATATAAAATTGTCCACTTCAATTCAGATTTTTCTCAAAGAGATGAAAAAATTTAAAGTTCTATTCCAAATATTTTCCCGGAAGAAAAAAAGTTCAACTTCAATTCTGAATTTTCTTAATGAAAATGAAATAAGTTATTGATCAATTCTCTTTTCCCAAAATAATATCAAAATTTTCCACTTCAGTTAAAAACAAGTCTGGTTAGTCTGAAGTTGATTGTCTAAAAAGTATTTTTTGGGGGGAGATACACGATTGGCTGAAACAATTTATTGTGTTCGTGGTAATGAACTGTAAGTAAGGATCGACACGGCTCAATAGTAACCGAAACTCTAAAAACCAATTAATAGCTTGCTCGCTTGCTGTTACAAAACTCCTGGTTAATACAAAAATCATGAAGACTAAAAAGTTCAACTTAGATTCTGAATTCTCTCAATGAAAATGAAATAAGTTATTGATCAATTATATTTTACTAAAATAATATAAAATTTTCCACTTCAATTCAGATTTTACTCAAAGAGATGAAAAAATTTTAAGTTCCGTTCCAAATATTGTCCCGGAAGAAGAAAAGTTCAACTTCGATTCTGAATTTTCTTAATGAAAATGAAATAAGTTATTGATCAATTCTATTTTCCCAAATAATATCAAAATTTTCCATTTCAGTTAAAAAAAAATTCTGGTTAGTCTGAAGTTGATTGTCTGAAAAGTATTTTTTTTTGGGGGGAGATACACTATTGGCTGAAAATAAAGCAGAAATTTCAAAATCACAACAAGTGAATATCATTAAATAATTCCATTGTTTTTTTTTTGTTAAACACGATTGGCTGAAATAAAAGCGGAACTTTTAAAATCACAACAACTAAAGATCAGTAAATGATTCCTTTGTTTTTTGTTTTTTTTTGTTAAACACAATTGGTTGAAGCAAAAGCAGAACTTTTAAAATCAAAATAACTGAAGGTCATTTTTATCATGAACTGTTTAGCCTGTAGACCCATTCCTGAAAGTTTCATTTTCCTAACCTAACCCCTTTCCAAGATAGCCAAAAGTACCTAAAGTAGAATTGGTAATGTTCTATTTTTTTAGATCGGGAGCCTAGATTGGATGATGATCATTACATAACACATGATGGCTATTATGAAGTATGGCTATGGCGTAATCATAATTACTACCGTATACTAAGAAGGAAACTAAGTGAAAGCGAGATAGAGTCGTTAGCACCTGGTCATGGAGGGAAGAACGAGGAAAAATAATAGTCTTTTTTTTTGTGCACTATTATTCATTAAATCAAGCTGATTTACTTGTTTGAGTTTTGATGTTGCTCCTTACTTTCAGTTGAAGAAGCTTTTTTTTATAATTTAATTTCTGATCGCGATGGGGGTTGGGCACTGTTGAAGTTGTTTTCACGTAAAAATCTATTTTCTGTCCGTTTTTAAGTTTTAATGTTGCTCCTTACTTTCAGTTGAAGAAACTTTTTTATAATTTAATTTCTGATGTTGCTCCTTACTTTCAGTTGATTTGGGAGCTTGGAGGACCTTTGAGGACCGGTGACTTCCTTCGGGGTTGGGGTGGGGCGATCGGAGCCCTTTGTGGTTGTGGTAAGGGACCTCACGACACTGTTCAAGTGGAACTTGTGTATTATAACGACCACAGAGTTTCACCCTCAAGTCCTCTTCTAAAATAATCTTTTAAATCATCTTTTAGAATGTTTCTAACTGTTTCACCAAAATAATTCCCTAAAATAAGAATTTGTTCTGAAAAGATATAATAAAGCCTTAAAAAGTATTATATTGGAGGACTCCGGTGCCATGGTAATACCGGGGGCCCTTTGAGAGTCCACAGAACCATTGCAGACCGGGGGTTGCTTTTGGGAGTGGGGTGGGGGATCGCAGTTCTTTGGGACTGTTGCAGAAGACTTCGCAACATCGTTCAAATGGAAGTTGTGTATTATAACGACCAAAGAGTTTCACCCTCAAATCCTCTTCTAAAATCATCTTTTAAAATGTCTCTAACTGTTTCACCGAAATAATTCCCTAAAATAATAATTACTTCTGAAAAGATATAATAAAGCCATTTAACTAATCCCCGTGTAACTGAATCCGCATGTAACTGAACCCTCGTGCAAGTCAACCCTCGTGCAACTCAACTCCCTCAAAACACTTTTCAGCCATTTCCTGTTAATTTTTTTTATTTCTAAACTATTTAAAATTGACAACACTATGCAAAACATCACTTATGTATTATACAGTACACATTCATCCCATCTCCTCCAAAACACTTTTCAGTCATTTCTTGTTGAAATTATCCAATCACTAATTACCCTTTTTTTTCTCCACCTTCAAATGTTCCTTTACTACCAACGCAATTAGACTAAGTCATCGCCCAGTTAACACTAAGATGTAAATTGAGTAGCTCTTCTCGCAATAACGAAACAAACCAGATTATACCCACCTAACCAAATCAAAAAATGGCGGTCACACTAACTTGATTATTAATTGGATTCAGATATACTAAGAACGGACTTTCAGTCCTACATTCACGGGCTTCTGCAAAGTGCTATAGGCTTGATTGAAAAAATACCAGTTTAAAAAAAAAATAAATAAACATGTATCCATGAGTTTAATCTCCAAAAAATGGGTGTCATAATAGAAAACCTGTCTGCCAACCCATGTCCTAAATTTCAAAACTAATGTTTAAAAGCATATCCACAATATCATTTTGCCGTGTCGTGATCAATATATCAATAAATTGTGTAAATGCATTTGGACCAAGATGTAGAAGCTTCATACAATAGTCTAATGATGAAGAATCAGTTTTCAATATATCAACAAGCAGTCCCCGAGAAAATATCTTCCTTTTAATGGACAACTTTAGAAAATCATTATCTATAATAAAACAATGGTCCCTGAGTACTGGAGCCCTCATTCTATACACCGTCATGACCCTATTTATTTTTTAGAGTTCCAACTCTCACACAGCCATCTCTGTACTAACTCGTCTTTCTTTTTGTACTCTAGAAAATATACGCCATTATAAATTATAAAGAAAAAAAAATACCATTGACCTATAAAAAATTTTATTGAGAATAATTACAATAATAATATTCACTGATGCATTTTTTTCTCATCAATATATTTCGATAGGACATCTAATGCTGACCGAAGTTTATTTATATGGAAAATATTCACTTTCCCAGCAAAACATAGTTGCTCCTCCTGCTTAAACTTGCTTAATGATATCACTTATCTCGCATACATAATTTCCCATTCAAGACATAGTCTACAACCAGCGGTTATTTCCACAGCTACATTGGGTGCTCGTTTATCGTTGCTGCTGCTGCTGTCGGTTCCATCATTAATCTCCAATAGTGTAAATGCACCACTCATTTTTTCTCCACTAATATCCTCTCAAATAAACTATTCTCTCTCTGAATTCAATTCTCCTACTAATAAGAACTACAATGAAAATTACTCCTTATATCCGAATCCAACTACCAATCAAGTTAGTGTGACCGCCGCTCTCTCTAACCGACTGACCTCAAAAAAATTAGTGCCACATTAGAAAACCCGTCTGGTAGGACAAGTATCGTTCGTAGTAATAGGTGCTTGACCCGTGGCAAGCCAATGTACCGGTTAGACTACACTGTATATTCATGCCTCAGGCGTAGGTGTGAAATCAGCACCTCTCTTACTACTAGCATGGCAAAATGAAAAACAAATTAACGAATAACAACGGTAACAATTTTGGTTCGTTTAAAAAAAAGAATAGCATATAAATATTGTGGTCAAGACCTCCGCTTAGACTTGGACTGAGACCGTTGGAGCGGAGGTCACGACCAAAATATTTGCATACTATTCGTTCTTTCTTTTTTCACTAGCTGTAATTATCCTCATTTTTCTTCGTTATTTGTTTTTTCATTTCGAAGTACAGCTTCTGTCTAACCACGTCCCCCTTGAGAAGTTTCAAAATTATAACCTGAAAATTAATTTTAGGTGTTCCAGACTTGTTTCCTGCAGACACCCGAAGCTATCATTCAGATTTTGAATGACTGTTGATTTTTTTGTAGCAAATCTTGTTTTTAAATTTAGACTTAGATTGAAGAACACTTTTCGTGGATTGTCTCACAGTGTCTTAATTTTGTTTACTTTTAACATGATTTGAGTTTGAAAGCTAAATCGTTTCGGTGCATTTTGTTTCGTATGAGTTTGTTTTTATAGTTTGCACCTTTGGTTCTACATTTTTCTTTTGCTTTTAGTGCGCTTTCTTGTTACTTTCGCTTTAAATTTTCTATTTTTACCGCTGATATTGACTTTCGTTAAATTTGAACCAGATTCAAATTTGATAATTACATCTTTTCAATGTTTTCTGGAAGCAAATATATACTTTCTCCTGTTTTGTTCGTACCTTGTCTTCCAATTGTTTTAGCTACACACATTTTTGTTTTTGTTCCTTATTTTACTGATTATTCATCACCTAGATTACTTACAGAAATCCAGCAAGAATGTTCATGAGCGTACTTTTCCCTGCTCCAGAAGGGCCCATGATTGCAGAAAGTTCTCCAGAGCTAAATTTTCCACTGACATTTTTCAATATTGTCTTGAAGCCTGAAAAAATTATGTACGTTACTTGGTTTCATTGAGTTCAAAATTTGACATCATCAATGGCATTCTTTTTTAAACTTAGCTAGCAGTGGCGGTTATAATCCTGGATAGGGGGCATCTCCCCCCCCCTGTTTTTCTGACATTAAATTCCGTTTATTTTATATTTTTAAGCTCTTATGGTATACCTTGCTCCCCCTCCCCTCTGATTATGAGGACTAAAACCGCATCTGTTAGCTAGTATACGATCCAGAAAATCAAAGAATTCTAGTTTACGGGTTAAAGAATCATGCTGTTTATTTCAAGTGTTATGAAATACCTAAAATGCATGGGGTAGCACCGGTTAAAACGCTTTTATATAGGGAAAAAATTAAATTTAAAGTATTTTATACAGGGACGTTTTTTCCCCCTAAATCTCGTTTAGGGGTAGCTCTTTTTTTCACAGAGTCAGCATTTGGCTCGGTTTTGTACTGATCAGTCTGCTTCTTGAGCTTAATTCATGTTTTTACTGTGATTCAGAATCCTTGCCTCAGTCATGTCTTAAAAAGGTGCAACACCCTACCTTTCAGATAAGAAATGCAGTGGAGAAGGGGGGGGGCATACAGGGGTATGGGCCCGACTCGAACATCCATTAGTCCGTATGTTATTTTTTTTGCATGATTCCCAGTTTAACGGTATTCAGAATTACCATTTTTCCACTTAATATATCTGTGAAGAATGGGCCAACTGCACAATGCAGCCCCATTACTTTTGGGGCTACGTGGCTTAGGTCCCCTTGGAGGCAAACATTTTGAGTGAGATGAATATCTCAAATTTTCAAAATTTAGATCCAGTACCATTGGAGATATGACAGTATGTGGGAATAGAAAGGGTACAGGATGGGGCGCTGATTGCCCACCGATGACCTTTTGGCCATCATAAATGGTACGACAAAATTCTATATAGCCTATCTTCCATATTTCCAAGGAATACTGCTAAAAAGGTGAATCTAGAAATTCTAAATTCCGATATTTGCTTCACAAGGAAACCTCGATTCTGATCAATTTTCTAAAATTTCATATGCACGTAAGGCTCGGACTACGCGGTAGACTAAAACAGGTCTAGTTCGATCTGGCGCACAGGTCGAGGGGGGAGAGCGAGAGGGTTTTGTAGGAAATTGGCATATGCACATCTAACAGAAAGGTTTATCAGACTTCAACTAACTTGACAAGAAGCCTATCTTAGTTGTGTCTTTAGACTGCCTGGGCGTAATTTCCCTTGAGACTTGCGAAGCAGAGTCCGTGAAACCTTACTATAAGGATATCTACCACAAAGAACTCTGTAATTTTTACCAAACTTGATGGGAAGAAATATCAAATGTTTTAGTTCCGGCTTTTGGGAATAGGAACCAGTCCCAGCAACTGACAGGGGCAGAAAAAAAGAGGGGGGGGGGCAGTGAATTCTTGTCATCAGGTCTTCTAACAGATAAGGTTGTCCCATCAAAACTAAACTTGGTGGAAAGCAAGAGTGAATGTCCCGTTTACACTTTTGGAGATCCGTATCTCAATCTCTAAGGGGGAGGGTCCCTAAGTTCTCGTCACCAAAAGGGTTGTCAGATCGTGTTAAAATTATATAGGAAGCGAGAAAGGTATCACAGTTGTCATTTGAGAAAAAGTTGAACAAAACTTCATGAGAAGTAAGATTTATGTCCTCATTATGCTTTTGTGGATCAGGATTCAATAATAATTCTCGAAATTCAGGATTAAAGGAAAACTAGTGTGACAAATTTTGCGGCGCTACAGCATTTTATTATTTGTCTAATAGGGATAGAGGTGTGAGCAGCTTCAGGATTCTGCAAGGCGACGTAAATAATATTTATTTTGTTGCTGTTATCTTTTTTTCTGGAAATCAGCCTGAATTTCTGCTTTTATCAGTTTTCTTCTTATACTCTTTGTGTCGTAGAATAAAGCTAATTTTATACTAAAGGAGTTTTAAAAAGAATTTTTTTTTTATTGTCAAGCTATATAATTTTTTAGCCTTTCTTCTTAATTCAAAATTTTGAACAACTTTCAATGCAATTTCTTGCAGGAAAACTGCACTCTGTTGGGAGATCACTACAATTTCGAAGCATTTTAAACGCCCGTTCGCAATTTCAGTCATAAATATCTAGGAAGTGGTGGCCAGTAAAATCTCTCTATTGAAAAAAAATGATGGCCACAATTCCTCAATGGTGTCTACAAAATTTTAATTTTCCCTAATTGGTTTATTATGGTCATTTGAGGTTCCATTTGTACATTTTTTTATGAGGGAGCCAACACGTTTGGCTGTTGCTCCCCTAATCCCAGGATATTTCAAGGATTTCTTATATTTCGCATGGTGTTTTACTATTTTAATGACTTTACCCCTTTCCAAAAAAAATGTAAATGCACACCCATCCAAAAGCAGGGCATGAGGGCTGGGAGGGGCTGACTTGTGGATAGGTATGAATTCAGACATATACTTGAAGGAAAGGGCAAAGCAATCTAAACAGCAAAAAACAGGCACAAAATGAGAAATACCAGTGTAACTCAGGACATTTCCAGGATGGAGCAGGGCCAGGTGCGCCCATGTACACACCTATATAATCTTTGATTTATTAGTGCAGGAAACATAGTTTTGGACACGCAAGTCTAAATATTGAACTACCGAAGGTACACAGAACCCAAAAGCAGTAATTTTGGATGACAAATTGAACATTATGCCCTAGAGACTTCCAGCAATATTTAATGATCTTTTTTATCAGCCTCCGAAAAAGTATATGATCAGACCGTCATATGACCATTATACGTCAAGCAACATGAACTTCAAGGTTTACATTGGCCATTTTGAAAATGTGACCGTCATCTTGCTCGATGGAAATGTTTCAGCAGCCAATACTTCTTAGAGGTTTCTAGACGTTTTTTTCTTCTTTTACCAAGGTACCATACTATTTGGGAATTATAGGTATGGGGATTATCATTTACGTCACTGTATCTTAGAAATAACAAGTGCACTGTAAAACACTGATGCAAAATAATACGAATTTATTATTTAGACGTGCGAAAGAAGTTTCTACTTGTGATTTTCAAGGGTGGTGCTAGCTTGGTTTGCATTGCCACTCAGATTATTGCAATCTTATTACTCTACAACCACCAACTCTTCGAGATAATTAAAATCATATTTCTCCCATATACCCCTTCCCAATTGTAGAAGCTATGCGTCCGTACATTCCACCCCAACGACGATCCACCTTTCCTAATTCAAGGTGTTTTTCTTTCTAAATTATACGCAACACAAGAATCTATTTTTTGGCACCGTGTTGATCGAATTTTTACTTTTTTCTTTATCTTTTTCGCTATGGTAATAGCGGTTTTAACAGACAAGTGCAAGCTAATGTTTTGAATATTTTTCTTGTCACATGGTGGCTAAAAAGCAACAAAAATTGTAACCTTTCATATAATCATGCACATACGTCAACCGCAGTACCTTTTCGTGGGGGCTTATTTAAGGATATGGGTCCAACAGTCATGAAAATAGCAGAATTATTAAAGAACTTGTGAGATTATTGAAAGGTCACGTCAAAGGTCTTCTCTGAGTGCGTGACATTAACCCTTGATCCCTTGTTGAATACAGTCATTTGTTCAATCAAGAATGGTTATGAGTAACGCATTGTAAAAACAAGGAGCACAAAGAAACACTAAAAATAGCCGTAAGTCATTTCTGTTGCGCAATGAAATAAGTATGTCTACACAGATAATTTCGGAGACCACACTGCCTTTCCATGACGATAAATAAAAGTTCAAATAGGGATAAAATCCTTTTAATAGACAGTGTTTTTTATAACAGTGATAGAAATTCACAAAAATACCAGATATTTCGGTCACATATACAGTGACCGTCATCAGTGGTAAAACTAAAATAAAACAATTTAAAACAAAAGTTTATATACTAAATCAAATAACACTACATATTGTTTGAATCTCTAATTCTTTTCAAAGCAAAGGCGGAAGCTAATTTCTTTGACCTTCTTGGATTCGGTTCATTAGCGTTCAATGATATAACATTTGGACAAAGGTCAACTACATTGGGTGAATTGAACTTTACTCTGTCAGATTTTAATAAATTATCATAGATAGAGTCCTGGACTCTATCTGGACTCATAGATATGGGCTGGACTCTATCTATGATAATTTATTAAAATCTGACAGAGTAAAGTTCAATTCACCCAATGTAGTTGACCTTTGTCCAAATGTTATATCATTGAACGCTAATGAACCAAATCCAAGAAGGTCAAAGAGAATAGCTTCCGCCTTTGCTTTGAAAAGAATTAGAGATTCAAACAATATGTAGTGTTATTTGATTTAGTATATAAACTTTTGGTTTAAATTGTTTTATTTTAGTTTTACCACTGATGACGGTCACTGTATATGTGACCGAAATATCTGGTATTTTAGGGAATTTCTATCACTGTTATAAAAAACACTGTCTATTAAAAGGATTTTATCCCTATTTGAACTTTTATTTATCGTATGTCTACACAATTTGTAGTATTGTATATTTACCTTTTCGCAGGCCTTCTGACACAGAATAAGAAACATCCGAAAAAGCAATGTCCACCGCAGATCGTTTTGGCAATGTGTTCAGCAGTACCGTTCTTTGTAGGTTTAATGCCGTGTTGTTCACCTTTTTCAGTCCATTACTAAAAACAAAACTAATTAATTAATTACGCCAGAATGACTCAAGACATCGCCGCGCATTCTGTGATCAAAAAGAAAAACAAAATTGGAGCACTGCAGTCAAACCGTTAATGGTAGTAATGTCCATAAAATAAACAAATCTTAATTCGATTATATTCTCAACAGCTGATTTGAAGTCAAAAGTTTTGAATATCTAACTAGAAAAATTACAATTAGAAATGGCTTCATAATGTATTCTAAGAAGTTTCAGCACAGTACAATGCTATTATGACTTTACGCGAGATCCTTCGTATTTACGCAGGGCCCTGGCCAGGATTTTTTTTTCTGGGGGTTTTACACAAGGATTTTTTTTTCGGGGGTATTTTACAACAAAAAAAAATTTCAAAAAACGAATAATTTTTTTATATTCATTTTTGTTACATTTTTACGAGTCGGACAAACATTTCGGGGTGGGGGGTTCAAACCCCTTAACCCCCCTCCCCCTAGATACGGTTTTTATTTATGGTAATTTCTGTTCATTTTAAGTTTTAACGCCACTCCTAACGTTTGTAGGCCTATTAAAAAAAGTTTCTTTTAAATTTTATCAAATAGACATAGTGTCCAACTGTGAATATAATATCTGGAGCACCCTAGGAAAAGATATAAGAATGCAGGAAATGTTTGTAAAACTCTTGATATTCGAGGGGTGGGGAGGTTCTACTCCACCACCTCATGATATTCCGGAGGGAAGTTAGACATGTACCAAATAGATAGAAAACAGGTTTGTCCGCTGTTTACTTTTTTCTTTTTTCCAGTGAAATTGCCTACAAATTGATTTGGGTACCCGACTGACTGACCGTAGCCTATTTCGAAAAGTAAGTCGTACGAAAACTATGGTTCAATCCAGCTTTCTAGGGCTATAATGAGAGAAATGTTGAGGTGGCTAGGGCAAGTTCTGCCGATGAAGATTGCCAAAGATTGTCCTTTTCGATCAACCTTCGAGGGCTGAACGAAAAGCAGGTCGTCCTCAGTTGGGGTTCGAGGGTGTGGTTAGCAAAGATTAAAGAAAAATGGGGGCTTCTTAATAGAGTATAAGGAGGGAAGTTTTTAATAGGTTGTGCTGGAGGAGGAGCCTGCGTAGCTATGTTGGCATCAGACGGTTTGGTGTTGTGGTGAGTTGTTAGCAGTAGTAATAATAGTATTGATTTAAATTAGGACCCTGACACAGCCGAATTTTTATCCGAAGGGAAATCTGATATAGAAAACCCGAAATTTTATAATATAAAGAAGGTCACGTTTCCGATCAGGACTGAAAGTCCCATTAGATGGAATTGGTGGGTGGATAAAAGGATTTGGGGAATTTACTTAGGAAGGTTTGCTTGTTCAATTGCATGACATCAATTGTTGAAGTGTATTAGTATTTCAGCGGAACCAAAACTTGTCTCTGCCTATCCGTATGTCTAGTGGTTGTGTATTTCCATGGAATAATTTTGGTAAGTACTTTTTTCTAGAAGCAAATCACTTGAAGAGGATTTTTTTTTTACCTAGAAAAATTAAGCTGCAAATAAATAATTGAAACGTTGGGTTATATTAAAATGGTTTCTTTACTTTCACATACAAGTACAATCTTACAGGCTCAAAGGATGGTATTTATGTTTTATAATGGGCAATTAATCAGCTTTTTACTTACCATGCAGCTTTGCAATTTCTACAGCTTGTAATTTCTACTGCTACTACAACTAACAACTCACTGCAATACCAAGCTACCTGAGGCCAACACAGCTACGCACGCTCCTCCTCCACCCAAATTTATCCAAAGCCTACCTCTTTACACCCTCCAAAGAAGCTCCCATTTCCCTTAAATCTTTCCCTGTGACAGCCTCCCAGTCCATTCGAGGACGACCTGCTTTCCGTTTGGCCCTACACCAAATTAATTACAATAATGACTCAAAACAACGCTTTTTGCATTAGAGACTTTCAGAGTTCAAAGTTTGACTGTCCTTATCCAGTAAAATTACCATACATGATCGTATTGAGAAAAAAGGCTCAAAGTTTTAAACTATTGCACAAGTCAAAACAGCTGGTATACTACTAATGCTGAAACTACAGTGGCACCAAGCGGCCTGAGGCCAATACCACTGCGGACGCTCCTCCTCCACACCAGTCTATTCAAAGCTTCATTCTTTAACCCCTCCTTTGTAGCTCCTCATTCGTTTAAATCATTGCTTACAGCCCTTCCCATCACATTCGGGGACGACCTGCTTTTTATTGGGCCCTAATGGATGGCCAGCAAGCACAACTATTGGTAATTTTTCATCTTCCATTCGTTAAACGTGGCCCTAGCCATCTTAACCTTTTTTTTTCATTATAGACCTAGAAATTTGGATCGAACCATTTTTTTGCATAGCTTGCTGTTTAAAATACAGTCAATCAAAGGAATATCTATACCTATTCTTAGACAAATTGACATTTGCTGGGGAACTCACTCACTGTTGCCTTTTCTTTAGATTAATTTTTAAAAAACGAAGTCTTTCTGAGCGAAGTAAAGAGCGAATTTGAAACTTAAAACGAACAAAAATTACTTCACAGCCTATCTAACAGATATCGATAAAGCTAGTGCAAATAAATCAACTGGTAATATTCCCTATGTTTGTAGGATTATAGAATATTAACACTTTACTGAAAAGACAAAAAAGTATAGAAGTATTTGTACAATAAAAGTAATCATTTAAGGACACTTTTAACAGTATAAAAATAAAGCATTTTGGGATTATCACTTTATTTTTTAGTTTTTTCGTTTAATTTGGCATTACTTCTGCGTAATGAGCTCAGTCTAATGTTTGACTGTCCTTTTGATCGGAAAAGGACATTTAATGATTATTTTGCAGACAAGTTAGAAGTGAATGAATCTTGATAGTATTAGAACCACAGACTCGCTTTAGAATGTGTATAATAGCTTAAAATTCACCATTGTATAGAGAGAAATAACCAGATTTCCAGAGTTCATATTATGTTTTATTTGTTCTTCATTTCGAGTGCTTCTGCAACCATGATAAGATAGTTACGATAATAAGATCAATATGAATAGTGGTACTAATATTTATGTCAAAATTATTGACAACAAACAATTAAAATAACAGTCTTTCCTATTCACAGTAACTTGAAGCCTAAAAGTAGCAGTTTTACCTTGAATCAACTGGAGCATTGGTGAGACAATTTTCATTGCGGCTAGCCAAATAGTTACAATGCACAAGGTTAGGGTTAGATGAAGCAACAACTTTGTTCAAGCTCTGTGAGTTATTTTGCAAACAAGATAAGCTATTTGCTCGGATCTCCATTTTCATGGGTGAGTTTTTTGAAAATTTTGCGACCGTTGAAGAATCTTTCAGTTGTTCAAAAGAAATTCCGCTGTCGTTGCATAAGTTAACTTCTAGTAATCCAGCCATTCTGCACACTTTATTAAACCTGAAAGAAATACAAAAGTCCAACTATTACTTCAAAAATTAAAAAAATAATTCTGCCCCCCTCCCAAAAGAGTCCAAAAAAGAGCCAAAAACTTTATTTCCCAAAGGGTTTGAAACTTACACCGAACCAAGAGCACCCCAATTCACATTAAAAATTAAGAAAGAAGAAAAAAGTTAGGACGCGGGAACTCCAGAAATAGCGCAACCAACGTAGTTTTGTTCTATCGTTTTGAAACTTACACCTGCAAGCCCTTGGAGTAGAGATGCCTCAGGAGGTCGTGACGGGGCACCAAATATGGGCATATTTGCCAAAAACAAAAGGAACTCGCTGAAATTACGTTTAGGGATTGTTTGGGCGAAACCGTTTTAGACATTTTAGGGAATTATTTCGGCGAAACAGTTAGAGACATTTTAAAAGATGATTTTAGAAGAGGTTTTAGAAAAAGATTTGAGGGTGAAACTCTGTGGTCGTTATAATACACAAGTTGTATTTTAACAGTGTCGTGAGGTCCTCTACCCCAGCCCCCAAGGGCTCTAATCCCCCTACCCCAACCCCAAAGGGTTCCGATCCCCATACCCAACCCCCAAAGGAAACCCCCGGTCCTCAAAGGTCCCCCCGGGCTCCCGAAGGACCCCCCCGTGTCCCAAAGGCCCCTGATCCCCCAAGTTTCACTAATTTTTTAAGGCGTTATTTTATATTTTAAGAACAAATTATTTTCTTTAAGTCCCTCCTAAACCCCTTTTATAAGTTGAAGTACCCATCCTTTCACTCACAGCTTTACTATAGTGCTTTTTGAATACTCCAACACCAAGCAATACTTTTGAAAGGCAATTCAGAACCAGTTGTTTTCTTAAAGTCCCTCCTAAACCCATTTTAAAAGTTGAAGTACCCATTCTATACACCCACAACTTTTCTCTACAGCTTTTTGAATGCTCCAACACCAAGCAGTACTTTTCAAAGGACATTTCAGAACAAGTTCTTTTCATAATGTCCATCCTAAACCCATTTTACAAGTTAAAGTTCCCATCCTTTTCACCCACAACTTTACTTTACAGCTTTTTGAATGCCCAACACCAAGCAATACTTTTCAAAAGCCATTTCAGAACAAGTTCTTTTCTTAGTGACCGTCCTAAACCCATTTTACAAATAGAAGTACCCATCCTTTTCACCCACAACTTAGTTATAGATAAGAGTTTGAAATTTTACCTTAGAGACTTAGCTTAGAGTTTTAGTATAGTTTTGTTTTAGTTAAGAGTTTAGAAGTTTTTTTTTGATTAGAGTCTTAGCTTAGAGTTTTTTTTATAGTTCTAGTTTAGTTTAGTTTAAGTTAAGAGTTTAGAGTTTTTAGCTTAGAGTAGTAGCTTAGAGTTTTATTAAGAGCTCTAGTTTAGTTTAGTTACAGTTCAGAATTTAGAGTTTTAGCTTAGAGTCATAGCTTATAATTTTACTTAAAGTTGTAGTTTGGTTAAGTTTTAGTTAAGAGCTTCGAGTTTTAGCTTAGAATCTTAGCTTAGAGTTTTTGTTAGAGTTCTAGTTTAGTTTAGTTTTAGTTAAGAGTTTAGAGTTTTACCTTAGAATCTTAGCTTAGAGTTTTAGTTAGAGTTGAAGTTTAGTTTAGTTACAGTTAAGAACATAGTTTTATCTTAGAGTCACAGCCTAGAGTTTTACTTAAAGTTTTAGTTTGGCTAAGTTTTAGTTAAGAGTTTCGAGTTTTAGCTTAGAGTCTTAGCTTAGAGTTTTTTTTTATAGAGTTCTAGTTTAGTTTAATTTTAGTTAAGAGTTTGATGTTTTACCTTTGAGTTTCAGTTAGAGTTATAGTTTAGTTTAGTTTTAGTTATGAGTTTTGTGTTTAACCTTAGAGTCTTAGCTTAGAGTTCTAGTTTAGTTTAGTTTTACTTAAGAGTTTAGATTTTTATCTTAGATTCTCAGCTTAGAGTTTTTGTTAGAGTTCTAGTTTATTTTAGTTTTAATTAAGAGTTTAGTGTTTTTAGTTTAGAGTCTTAGCATAGAGTTTATGTTGAAGTTCTAGTATACTTTAGTTTTAGTTTAGATTTTTAGCGTAGCTTAGAGTTTTTGTTAGAGTTGAAGTTTAGTTTAGTTTTAGTTAAGAGTTTAGAGTTTTTTTTTGTTAGAGTTCTAGTTTAGTTTAATTTTAGTTAATAGTTTGATTTTTTAACATTGATTTTAAGTTAGAGTTCTAGTTTATTTTATTTTTAGTTAATATTTTATAGTTTACCATAGAGTCTTAGCTTAGAGTTTTAGTTAGAGCTCTAGTTTAGTTTGGTTTTAGTTAAGAGTTTAGAGTTTTAGCTTAGAGTCATAGTTTAGAGTTTTACTTAAAGTTATAGTTTGGCTAAGTTTTAGTTAAGAGTTTCGAGTTTTAGCTTAGAGTCTTAGATTAGAGTTTTTTGTTAGAGTTCTAGTTTAGTTTAATTTTATTTAAGAGTTTGATGTTTTACCTTTGAGTTTCAGATAGAGTTGTAGTTTAGTTTAGTTTTATTTAAGAGTTTTGTGTTTTAACTTAGAGTCATAGCTTAGAGTTTTAGTTTAGTTTATTTTTACTTAAGAGTTTAGAGTTTTAGCTTAGAGTCTCAGCTTAGAGTTTTTGTTGGAGTTCTAGTTTATTTTAGTTTTAGTTAAGAGTTTAGTGTTTTTAGCTTAGAGTCTTAGCTTAGAGTTTATGTTGAAGTTCTAGTATAGTTTAGTTTAGTTTAGAGTTTTAGCTTAGCTTAGAGTTTTTGTTAGAGTTGAAGTTTAGTTTAGTTTTAGTTAAGAGTTTAGAGTTTTTTTGTTAGAGTTCTAGTTTAGTTTAATTTTAGTTAAGAGTTTGATTTTTCAACTTTGAGTTTTAGTTAAAGTCCTAGTTTATTTTAGTTTTATTTAAGAGTTTAGAGTTTACCATAGATTCTTAGCTTAGAGTTTTAGTTAGAGTTCTAGTTTAGTTTAGTTTTAGTTAAGAGTTTAGTTTTTCAGCTTAGAGTCATAGCTTAGAGTTTTACTTAAAGTTATAGTTTGGTTAAGTTTTAGTTAAGAGTTTAGAGTTTTTAGCTTAGAGATTTTGTTGAAGTTCTAGTTTAGTTTAGTTTTAGTTAATAGTTTAGAGTTTTAGCTTAGAGTCTTAGCTTAGAGTTTTTGTTAAAGTTGAAGTTTAGTTTAATTTTAGTTAAGAATTTGATGTTTTACCTTTGAGTTTCAGTTAGAGTTCTAGTTTAGTTTACTTTTAGTTTAGAGTTTAGAGTTTTTTAGCTTAGAGTCTTAGCTTAGAGTTTTAGTTAGAGTTCTAGTTTAGTTTAGTTTTAGTTAAGAGTTTAGAATTTTAGCTTAGAGTCTTAGCTTAGAGTTTTTGTTAGAGTTCTAGTTTATTTTAATTTTGAGTTCTAGTTTAGTTTACATATAGATAAGAGTTGGGAGTTTTACCTTAGGGACTTAGCTTAGAGTTTTAGTTTAGTTTATTTTTAGTTAAGAGTTTAGAGTTTTTAGCTCAGAGTCGCAGCTTAGAGTTTTTTTTGTTAGAGGTCTAGTTTAGTTTTTGTTAGGTGTTTAGTGTTTTACCTTAGAGTCTTATCTTATAGTTCTAGTTTAGTTTAGTTTTAGTTATGAGTCTAGAGTTTTAGCTTAGAGTCTTAGCTTAGAGTTTTTATTAGAGTTCTAGTTTATTTTAGTTTAAGTTAAGAGTTTAGAGTTTTTAACTTAGAGTCTTAGCTTATAGTTTTTGTTGAAGTTTTATTTTAGTTTATTTTTTGTTAATAGTTTAGAGTTTTAGGTTAGAGTCTCAGCTTAGAGTTTTTGTTAGTGTTGAAGTTTAGTTTAGTAATAGTTAATAGTTTAGAGTTTTAGCATAGAGTCTTAGCTTAAAGTTTTTGTTAGAGTTATAGTTTAGTTTAGATATAGTTAAGAGTTTAGAGTTTTACCTTAGAGTCTTAGCTTAGAGTTTTTGTTAGAGTTGAAGTTTAGTTTAGTTTTAGTTAATAGTTTAGAGTTTTAGCTTAGAGTCTTAGCTTAGAGTTTTTGTTAGAGTTCTAGTTTATTTTTGTTTTAGTTAATATTTTATATTTTTTATATTATAGTCTGATCATATTTTTTTTATTATTTATATTTTATTTTATTAATATTTAATAATTTATTTTTTTAGATTAGAGTCTTATATTAGAGTTTTTGATAAGGTTGAAGTTTAGTTTAGTAATAGTTAATAGTTTAGAGTTTTAGCTTAGAGTCTTAGCTTAGAGTTCTTGTTTAGGTTCAAGTTTAGTTTAGTAATAGTTAATAGTTTAGGGTTTTATCTTAGAGTCTTAGCTTAGAGTTTTTGTTAAGGTTGAATTTTAGTTTAGTTTTAATTAAGAGTTTAGAGTTTTTTAGCATGGAGTCTTAGCTTAGAGTATTTGTTAGAGTTCTAGTTTAGTTTAGTTTTAGTTAAGAGTTTAGAGTTTTTAGCTTAGATTCTTAGCTTAGAATTTTAGTTAGAGTTGAAGTTTAGTCTAGTTATATTTAAGAATTTAGAGTTTTAGCTTAGAGTCATAGATTAGAGTTTTAGTTAAAGTTGTAGTTTAGTTAAGTTTTAGTTAAGAGTTTAGAGTTTTAACTTAGAGTCTTACCTTAGAGTTTTAGTTAGAGTTCTAGTTTAGTTTTGTTTTAGGTAAGAGTTTAGAGTTTTATATTAGAGTCTTAGCATAGAGTTTTAGTTAGAGTTCTAGTTTAGTTTAGTTATAGTTAATAATTTATAGTTTTACCTTAGAGTCATATCTTAGAGTTTTAGTTAAAGTTATAGTTTTGTAAAGTTATAGTTAAGAGTTTAGAGTTTTACCTTAGAGTCATAGCTTAGAGTTTCAGTTAGAGTTCTAGTTCAGTTTAGTTTTAGTTAAGAGTATAGAGTTTTAGCTTAGAGTCTTAGCTTAGAGTTTTAGTTTAGTTTAGTTTTAGTTAAGAGTTTAGAGTTTTTTAGCATAGAGTCTTAGCTTAGAGTTTTTGTTAGAGTTCTAGTTTAGTTTAGTTTTAGTTAATAGTTTAGAGTTTTTATATTAGAGTCTTATCTTAGAGTTTTAGTTAGAGTTGAAGTTTAGTTTAGTTACAGTTAAGAATTTTTAGTTTTAGCTTAGAGTCATAGCTTAAAGTTTTACTTAAAGTTGTAGTTTAGTTAAGTTTTAGTTAAGAGTTTCGAGTTTTAGCTTAGAGTCTTACCTTAGAGTTTTTGTTAGAGTTCTAGTTTAGTTTAGTTTTAGTTAAGAGTTTTGAGTTTTACCTTAGAGTCTTAGCTTAGAGTTTTAGTTAGAGTTCTAGTTTAGTTTAGTTATAGTTAAGAATTTAGAGTTTTAGCTTAGAGTTATAGCTTAGAGTTTTAGTTAAAGTTATAGTTTTGTAAAGTTATAGTTAAGAGTTTAGAGTTTTACCTTAGAGTCATAGCTTAGAGTTTTAGTTAGAGTTCTAGTTCAGTTTAGTTTTAGTTAAGAGTATAGAGTTTTAGCTTAGATTCTTAGCTTATAGTTTATGTTAGAGTTCTAGTTTATTTTAGTTATAGTTAAGAGTCTCGAGTTTTTAGCTTAGAGTCTTAGCTTAGAGTTTCTGTTAGAGTTCTAGTTTAGTTTTCTTCTAGTTAAGAGTTTAGAGTCTTAGCTTTGAGTCTTAGCTTATAGTTTGTGTTAGAGTTATAGTTTAGTTTAGTAATAGTTAAGAGTTAAGAGTTTTAACTTAGAGTTTTATCTTAGAGTTTTTGTTAGAGTTCTTGTTTAGTTTCGTTATAGTTAAGAGTTTAGTTTTTTACATTAGATACTTAGCCTAGAGTTTTAGTCTAGTCTTAGTTAAAAGTTTAGAGTTTTAGCTTAGAGTCTTATCTTAGAGTTTTATTAGAGTTCTAGTTTAGTTTAGTTTTAGTTAATAGTTTTGAGTTTTTAGCTTAGAGTCTTAGTTTAGAGTTTTTTGTAGAAGTTCTAGTTTAGTTTAGTTTAGAGACTTGGAGTTTTAATTAGAGTTCTAGTTTAGTTTAGTTTTAGTTAAGAGTTTACAGTTTTAGCTTAGAGTCTTAGCTTAGAGTTTTTGTTAGAGTCCTAGTTTAGTTTAGTTATAGTTAAGAGTTTGGAGCTTTATCTTAGAGACTTAGCTTAGAGTTTTAGTTTAGTTTAGTTTTACTTAAGAGTATAGAGTTTTAGCTTAGAGTCTCAGCTTAGAGTTTTTGTTAGAATTATAGTTTAGTTTAGTTTTAGTTAAGAGTTTAGTGTTTTTAGCTTAGAGTCTTAGTTTAGAGTTTTTGTTTAAGTTTTATTTTAGTTTAGTTTTAGTTTAGAGTTTTAGCTTAGACTTAGATTTTAATTTGGAGTTCTAGTTTAGTTTAGTTTTAGTTAAGAGTTTAGAGTTTTAAGCTTCGATTTTGATTTTAATTTTATTTATCTATAGTGTAGTTTAGTTTTGGTTAATAGTTTAGAGTTTTTACTAAGAGTTTTATCTTAGAGTTTTACTTAGAGTTAAAGTTTAGTTACAGTTAAGAATTTGGATTTTTAGCTTAGATTCTTAGCTTAGAGTTTTACTTAAAGTTATAGTTTTGTTACGATTTAGCTAAGAGTTTCGAGTTTTAGCTGAGACTTAGCTTAGAGTTTTTGTTAGTGTTCTAGTTTAGTTTAGTTTTAGTTAAGAGTATAGAGTTTTACCTTAGAGTCTTAGCTTAGAGTTTTAGTTAGAGTTCTAGTTTAGTTTAGTTTTAGATAAGAGTATACAGTTTTACCTTAGATTCTTAGCTTAGATTTTTAGTTAGACTTCTAGTTTAGTTTAGTTTTAGCTAAGAGTTTAGAGTTTTACCTTAGAGTCTTAGCTTAGAGTTTTAGTTTAGTTTAGTTTTACTTAAGAGCATAGAGTTTTAGTTTAGAGTCTCAGCTTAGAGTTTTTGTTAGAGTTCTAGTTTATTTTAGTTTTAGTTAAGAGTTTAGTGTTTAGAGTTTTAGCTTAGAGTCTTAGCTTAGAGTTTTTGTTGAAGTTCTAGTTTAGTTTAGTTTTAGTTTAGAGTTTTAGCTTAGAATTAGAGTCTTACTTAGAGTTCTTGTTTAGTTTAGTTTTAGTTAATAGTATTGAGTTTTAGCTTAGAGTTTTAGCTTAGTTTTATTTATAGTTTTAGTTTAATTTAGTTTTAGTTAAGAGTTTAGAGTTTTACCATAGTCTTAGCTTAGAGTTTTAGTTAGAGTTAAAGTTTAGTTACAGTTAAGAATTTAGATTTTTAGCTTAGAGTCATAGCTTAGAGTTTTACTTAAAGTTATAGTTTTGTTACGATTTAGCTAAGAGTTTCGAGTTTTAGCTGAGACTTAACTTAGAGTTTTTGTTAGTGTTCTAGTTTAGTTTTGCTTTAGTTAAGAGTATAGAGTTTTACCTTAGAGTCTTAGCTTAAAGTTTTTGTTAGAGTTCTAGTTTAGTTTAGTTTTAGTTAAGAGTTTGATGTTTTACCATTAAGTTTCAGTTAGAGTTCTAGTTTAGTTTAGTTTTAGTTAAGAGTTTGAAGTTTTAGCTTAGAGTCTTAGCTTAGAGTTTTAGTTAGAGTTCTAGTTTAGTTTAGTTTAGTTTTAGTTAAGAGTTTAGAGTTTTAGCCTAGAATCTTAGATTAGAGTTTTTGTTAAGAGTTCTAGTTTAGTTTAGTTTAGTTTTAGTTAAGAGTTTAGAGTTTTTAGCTTATAGTCTATGCTTAGAGTTTTTGTTGAAGTTCTAGTTTAGTTTAGTTTCAGTTAATAGTTTAGAGTTTTAGCTTAGAGTTTTAGCTTAGAGTTATAGTTAGAGTTGAAGTTTAGTTTAGTTATAGTTAAGAGTTTAGAGTTTTAGCTTAGAGTCGTAGTTTGGAGTTTTTGTTAGAGTTCTAGTTTAGTTTAGATATAGTTAAGAGTTTGGAGTTTTACCTTCGAGACTTAGATTAGGGTTTTAGTTTAGTTTTAGTTAAGAGTTTGGAGTTTTTAGCTTAGAGTTTTTGTTAGAGTTCTAGTTTAATTTAGATATAGTTAAAAGTTTGGACTTTTAACTTTGAGATTTAGATTATACTTTTAGTTGAAGTTCTAGTTTAGTTTAGTTTTATTTAAGAGTTTAGAGTTTTAGCTTAGAGTCTTACCTTAGAGTTTTTGTTAGAGTTCTAGTTTAGTTTATTTTTAGTTAAGAGTTTAGAGTTTTTAGATTAGAGTCTTAGATTAGAGTTTTTGTTGAAGATCTAGTTTAGTTTAGTTTTAGTTAAGAGTTTATAGTTTTAGCTTAGAGTCGTAGCTTAGAATTTTTGTTAGGGGTATATTTTAGTTTAGTTTTAGCTAAGATTTTAGAGTTTTACTTTAGAGTCTTATCTTAAAGTTATAGTTATAGTTGAAGTTTAGTTTAGTTATAGTTAAGAATTTAGAGTTTTTAGCTTAGAGTCGTAGTTTAGAATTTTTGTTAGAGTTCTAGTTTAGTTTACTTAAGAGTTTAGAGTTTTAGCTTAGAGTCTTAGATTAGAGTTTTTGTTAGAGTTCTAGTTTAGTTTAGTTTTAGTTAAGAGTTTAGTGTTTTACCTTAGAGTCTTAGCTTAGAGTTTTAGTTAGAGTTATTGTTTAGTTTAGTTTAGTTTTAGTTAAGAGTTTAGAGTTTTAGCTTAGAGTCTTAGATTAGAGTTTTTGTTAGAGTTCTAGTTTAGTTTAGTTTTAGTTAAGAGTTTAGAGTTTTTAGCTTAGAGTCTATGCTTAGAGTTTTTGTTGAAGTTCTAGTTTAGTTTAGTTTTAGTTAATAGTTTAGAGCTTTAGCTTAGAGTCTTAGCTTAGAGTTTTTGTTAGAGTTGAAGTTTAGTTTAGCAATAGTTAAGAGTTTGGAGTTTTAGCTTAGAGTCTTTGCTTAGAATTTTTGCTATAGTTCTAGTTTAGTTTAGATATAGTTAATAGTTTGGATTTTTACATTCGAGACTTAGCGTAGGGTTTTAGTTTAGTTTTAGTTAAGAGTTTAGAGTTTTTTAGCTTAGAGTTTTTGTTAGAGTTCTAGTTTAGTTTAGTTTTAGTTAAAAGTTTGGTGTTTTACCTTAGAGTTATATCTTAGAGTTTTAGTTAGAATTATAGTTTAGTTTAGTTTTTGTTAAGAGTTTAGAATTTTAGCTTAGAGTCTTACCTTAGAGTTTTTGTTAGTGTTATAGTTTAGTTTAGTTTTAGTTAAGAGTTTAGAGTTTTTAGCTTAGAGTTTTAGGTTATAGTTTTTGTTGAAGTTCTAGTTTAGTTTAGTTTTAGTTAAGATTTTATTGTTTTTAGCTTAGAGTCGTAGCTTAGAGTTTTTGTTAGAGTTTTAGTTTAGTTTAGTTTTATTTAAGAGTTTAGAGTTTTGGCTTAGAGTCTTAGCTTAGAGTTATAGTTAGAGTTGAATTTTAGTTTAGTTTTAGTTAGGAATTGATAGTTTTTAGCTTATATTAGTAGTTTAGAATTTTTGTTATAGTTATAGATTAGTTTACTTAAGAGTATAGAGTTTTATCTTAGAGTCTTAGCTTAGAGTTTTTGTTAGAGTTTTAGTTTAGTTTAGTTTTAGTTAAGAGTTTTGAGTTTTAACTTAAAGTCTTAGATCAGAGTTTTAGTACAGGTTGAAGTTTCGTTTAGTTTAGTTATAGTTAAGAGTTTATAGTTTTAGCTTAGAGTCTTAGCTTAGAGTTTTAGTTAGAGTTATTGTTTATTTTTGTTTTTTTAAAAGTTATAGCTTAGAGGTTTAGCATAGAATCTTAGCATAGAGATTTAGTTAGAGTTGAAGTTTAGTCTAAATTAGCATAACCACAAAATTACACGATATTGCATAGAAATACCAAAACCATAGGTTAGATTAGGTTAGGTTAGAGGTTAGGTTTCTCCATGTTTAAGTTAGGTTAGATTAGGTTAGCTTATCCTGTGCGCTCATGTTAAGCGAACCGAATCTTACCTAACTTTAACGTGGAGAAACTTAACCTCTACCCTTACCGAATCTAACCTATGGTTTGGGTATTTATATGCAATATTGTGTAATTTTGTGGTTATGCTAGTTTGGACTAAACTTCAACTCTAACTAAATCTCTAAGCTAAGATTCTAGGCTAAACCTCTAAGCTATAACTCTTAACTAAAACTAAAATAAACAATAACTCTAACTAAAACTCTAAGCTAAAACTATAAACCCTTAACTATAACTAAACTAAACGAAACTTCAACCTTAACTAAAACTCTAATCTAAGACTTTAAGGTAAAACTCAAAATTCTTAACTAAAACTAAACTAAACTAAAACTCTAACAAAAACTCTAAGCTAAGACTCTAAGCTAAAACACTAAACTCTTAAGTAAACTAAACTAGAACTCTAACAAAAATTCTAAACTACGACTCTAAGCTAAAAACTCTAAATTCTTAACTATAACTAAACTAAACTACAACTCTAAATATAACTTTAAGCTAAGACTCTAAGATAAAACTCTAAACTCTTAACTAAAACTAAACTAAACTAAAACTCTAACAAAAACTCTAAGCTAAGACACTAAGCTAAAACTATAAACTCTTAACTAAAACTAAACTAAACTAGAGCTTCAACAAAAACTCTAAGCTAGACTCTAAGCTAAAAACTCTAAACTCTTAACTAAAACTAAACTAAACTAGAACTCTAACAAAAACTCTAAGCTATGACTCTAAGCTAAAATGTGGTAAAGCTTTCTAATTTAGTTAATTATTAAATTAGTAAAAATATATATGACGCAAATATAAAGTTTTCAAAATACCACTTTTTAAGATAAGGATACAAATCGTGGAATGTGTGGGCTTGGAGGTAACTTGCTCAATAACCAATTTCCTGGCTGTATGCGTCAATTTACCGGAAGAACGTGGTTAGGTTTTTCATATATATACCCCGATTTTTGGGACTGAAGGCAAACTTTTTGACTTGCCGGGTGAACCTCTGCCCGTTTGTTTCTCATTAGAAATACCTTGGACTTTGTCTTATAATCGTAAGTGTCTAAGTATCTTATTTATATTTTATTGTTGTTTTATTGAGACTTGTGGGCTACTTGGGACAGCCAGTCCCAGTAGCCAGAATATATCCGATTTTATTATAGGGTAAATGAATAAAAGTATTGTATTTTAGACGAACTCTCTACGATCTATTTTTAGCCTCTCGAACATACTCAGTCGGTACGCCTCATTAGTTCGGTCATAGCCTAAGGCACGCTACCAAAGTTCAATTACCTAAGGGCCAGAGTTTATCTCCCCTATAAAGGGAGAATAAAGGCATTACAACCCCCAAATACATCAAATAAAGCTTCATAACAAAAATTATAAACTCTTAACTAAAACTAAAATAAAATATAACTACAGAAAAAACACCTGGCTATGCCAAAAATGTATAACCCAGACCTATTATATAAAACTAAACTAAACTAGAACTCCAGCTCTAACTTGATGCTAAAACAACAAGCTAAAAAACTATAAACTCCTAAATAAAACTAAACTAAAAAGTGACCCTCATCTAGGACTCTGGGGTACAACTTCAAAAGCTAAACTATATCTAAACTAAACTAGAACTCTAACTAAAACTCTATGCAACGACTCTCAGCTAAAACTCTAAACTCTTAAATATTGCTAAACTAAACTTCAACTCTAACTAGAACTTTAAGCTAGGACTATAAGGTAAAAATCTAAACTTTTAACTAAAACTAAACTAAAATAGAACTTAAAAAAAAACTCTAATCATAGACTCTAATCTAAAAAGTCTAAAATATAAAATAAAAAAAAAATAAAATATAACTATAAAATAAACTCTAAGCAAAGACTATAAGCTAAAATTCTAAACTCTTAACTAAAACTAACCTAAACTAGATCTCTAACTAAAACTCTAAGCTAAGACTCTAAGGTAAAACACTAAACTCTTAACTAAAACTAAACTAAACTAGAACTCTAGCTGAAACTCAAAGCAAAAACAACAAACTCTTAACTAAAACTAAACTAAACTAGAACTCTAACAAAAAATCTAAACTAAGACTCTAAGGTAAAACTCTAAACTCTTCACTAAAACTAAACTAAACTAGAACTCTAACAAAAACTCTAAGCTAAGACTCAGCTAAAACTCGAAACTATTAACTAAAACTTAACAAAACTATAACTTTAAGTAAAACTCTAAGATATGACTCTAATCTAAAAATCTAAATTCTTAACTGTAACTAAACTAATCTTTAACTCTAAATAAAACTCTAATATAATACTATATTTTAAAACTATAAAATATAAACTAAAAATAAAATAGAATATAGATATAAATAAAATTTAGATAATAATATAAGCAAAAATATATTAACTCTTAACTAAAAATGAACCAAACCAGAACTATAATTAAAAATCGAAGTCTAAGCCAAAACTCCAAACTAAAACTAAACTAAACTAGAACTACAAGAAAACACTAAACTAAGACTCTAAGCTAAAAACACTAAACTCTTAACTAAAACTAAACTAAACTAGAACTCTAACAAAAACTCTAAGCTGAGAATCTAAGCTAAAACTGTATACTCTTAAGTAAAACTAAAATAAAGTAAAACTATAAGCTAAGTCTCTAAGGTAAAACTCCAAACTCTTAACTAATACTAAAATAAACTAGGACTATAACTTAAACTATAAGATAAGACTCTAAGGTAAAATTCTAAACTATTAACTAAAACTAAACTGAACTAGAACTCTAACAAAACTCTAAGCTAAGACTCTATGGTAAAAACTCTAAACTCTTAACTAAAACTAAACTAAACTAGAACTATAATTAAAACTCCAATTATAAGATAAAACTCTAAACTAAACTAGAACTTCAACAAAAAACTCTAAACTAAGACTCTAAGGTAAAATCTCTAAACTATTAACTAAAACTAAACTAAAATATAACTATAATAAAACTCTAAGATAGGACTCTAAAATAAAACTCTAAACTCTTAACCAAAACTAAACTAAAACTCTAGTCTAAGTCTCTAAGGTAAAACACCAAACTCTTAACTATAATTAAACTAAACTAGAACTCTAATAAAAACTCTAAGCTAAGACTCTAAGCTAAAACTCTAAACTCTTAACTATTACTAAACTAAATTAGAACTCTAACACAAACTATAAGCTAAGACTCTAAGCTAAAACTCTAAACTCTTAACTAGAAGAAAACTAAACTAGAACTCTAACGGAAACTCTAAGCTAAGACTCTAAGCTAAAACTCTAAACTCTTAACTATTACTAAACTAAACTAGAACTCTAACACAAACTATAAGCTAAGACTCTAAGCTAAAACTCTAAACTCTTAACTAGAAGAAAACTAAACTAGAACTCTAACAGAAACTCTAAGCTAAGACTCTAAGCTAAAAACTCGAGACTCTTAACTATAACTAAAATAAACTAGAACTCTAACATAAACTATAAGCTAAGAATCTAAGCTAAAACTCTATACTCTTAACTAAAACTAAACTGAACTAGAACTCTAACTAAAACTCTAAGCTATGACTCTAAGGTAAAACTCTAAACTCTTAACTATAACTTTACAAAACTTAACTTTAACTAAAACTCAAAGCTTTAACTCTAAGCTAAAACTCTAAATTCTTAACTATAACTAAACTAAACTAGAACTCTAACAAAATCTCTAAGCTAAGACTCTAAGGTAAAACTATAAACTCTTAACTAAAACTGAACTAAACTAGAACTCTAACAAAAACTCTAAGGTAAGACTCTAAGCTAAAACTATAAACTCTTAACTAAAACTTAACCAAACTACAACTTTAAGTGAAACTCTAATCTTTGACTCTAAGCTTAAACTCAAAATTCTTAACTGCAACTCAACTAAACTTCAACTCTAACTAGGACTCTAAGCTGAGAATATAAGCTAAAAACTCTAAACTCTTAACTAAAACTAAACTAAACTATAACTCTAACTAAAACTATAATATAAGAATCTAAGCTAAAAACTATAAACTCTTAACTAAAACTAAACTAAACTAGAACTCTAACAAAAACTCTAAGCTAAGACTCTAAGCTAAAAAACTCTAAACTCTTAACTAAAACTAAACTAAAACTCTAAGCTAAGACTCTAATCTAAAACTCCAAACTCTTAACTATAGCTAAACTAAACTTGAACTCTCATAAAAACTCTAAGCTAAAACTCTAAGCTAAGACTCTAAACTCTTAACTATAACTAAACTAAATTAGAACTCTAACACAAACTATAGGCTAAGACTCTAAGCTAAAACTCTAAACTCTTAACTAGTAGTAAACTAAAGTAGAGCCCTAACAAAAATTCTAAGCTAAGACTCTAAGCTAAAACTCTAAACTCTTAACTATTACTAAAATAAATTAGAACTCTAACACAAACTATAAGCTAAGACTCTAAGCTAAGACTCTAAACTCTAAACTAGAAGAAAACTAAACTAGAACTCTAACAGAAACTCTAAGCTAAGACTCTAAGCTAAAAAATCGAGACTCTTAACTATAACTAAAATAAACTAGAACTCTAACATAAACTATAAGCTAAGACTCTAAGCTAAAACTCTATACTCTTAACTAAAACTAAACTGAACTAGAACTCTAACTGAAACTCTAAGTTATGACTCTAAGATAAAACTCTAAACTCTTAACTATAACTTTACGAAACTATAACTTTAACTAAAACTCAAAGCTTTAACTCTAAGCTAAAACTATAAATTCTTAACTATAACTAAACTAAACTATAACTCTAAAAAAAACTCTAAGCTAACACTCTAATGTAAAGCTCTAAACTCTTAACTAAAACTAAACTAAACTAGAACTCTAACAAAAACTCTAAGCTAAGACTCTAAGCTAAAACTCTAAACTCTTAACTAAAACTTAACTAAACTACAACTTTAAGTAAAACTCTAAGCTATGACTCTAAGCTAAAACTCTAAATTCTTAACTGTAACTAAACTAAACTTCAACTCTAACTAGGACTCTAAGCTAAGACTCTATGGTAAAACTCTAAACTCTTAACTAAAAATAAACTAAACTAGAACTCTAACTAAAACTCTAAGCTAAGAATCTAAGCTAAAAACTCTAAACTCTTAACTAAAACTAAACTAAACTAGAACTCTAACAAAAACTCTAAGATAAGACTCTAAGATAAAAAACTATAAAATCTTAACTAAAACTAAATTAAACTAAAACTCTGAGCTAAGACTCTAAGCTAAAACTCTTAACTATTACTAAACTAAAATACAACTTTAACAAAAACTCTAAGCTAAGACTATAAGCTAAAACTATAAACTCTTAACTAGTACTAAACTAAACTAGAACTTCGACAAAAACTATGGTAAGACTCTAAGCTAGAAACTCTAAACTCTTAACTAAAACTAAACTAAACTAGAACTCTAACAAAAACTCTAAGCTAAGACTCTAAGCTAAAATTCTAAAATCTTAACTAAAACTAAACTAAACTAGAACTCTAACTAAAAGTCTAAGCTATGACTCTAAGTTAAAACACCAAACTCTTAACTAAAACTCAACTAAACTAGAACTCTAACAAAAACTCTAATCTAAGACTCTAAGCTAATAAAACTCCAAACTATAAACTAAAACTAATATGAAATATAAATATAATATATTAATAGAGTTTATTAAACCAATCGTTTAAATATAACTAAACTAAAATAGAAATATAAAGATCACTCTGATCTAGTTCTCTATGGTAAGACTAAAAACTACCACCTATAACTAAAATAAACTTCAAATATAAAAAAAAATATAAGCTAAGACTATAAGCTAAAACTCTAAACTATTAACTATAAATAAACTAAACTAGAACTTCAACAAAAACTCTAAGCTAACACTCTAAGCTAAAAACTCTAAACTCTTAACTAAAACTAAAATAAACTAGAACTCTAACAAAAACCCTAAGCTAAGACTCTAAGCTAAAAAAAACTCTAAACTCTCAAGTAAAACTAAACTAAACTAAAACTCTAAGCTAAGACTCTAAGGTAAAACACCAAACTCTTAACTAAAACTAAACTAAACTAGAACTCTAACAAAAACTCTAAGCTAAGACTCTAAGCTAAAAAACTCTAAACTCTTAACTAAAACTAAACTAAACTAAAACTCTAAGCTAAGTCTCTAAGGTAAAACTCCAAATTCTTAACTATATGTAAACTAAACTATAACTAAAAATTAAAATAAACTATAATTATAACAAAAACTCTAAGCTAAGACTCAAAGCTAAACTTCTAAACTCTTAACTAAAACTAAACTAAACTAGACCTCTAACTAAAACTCTAAGCTAAGACTCTAAGCTAAAAAACTGTAGACTCTAAACTAAAAGTAAACTAAACTAGAACTCTAACTGAAACTCAAAGGTAAAACATCAAATTCTTAACTAAAATTAAACTAAACTTCAACTCTAACAGAAACTCTAAGCTAAGACTCTAAGCTAAAACTCTAAACTATTAACTAAAAACTAAACTAAACTAGAACTTCAACAAAAATTCTAAGCTAAAAACTCTAAACTCTTATCTAATACTTAACCAAAATATAACTTTAAGTAAAACTCTAAGCTATGACTCTAAGCTGAAAATCTAAACTATAAACTAAAACTAAACTAAACTAGGACTGTAACTAAAACTCTAAGCCAAGAATCTATGGTAAACTCTAAAATCTTAAATAAAACAAAACTAAACTAGGACTCTAACTGAAACTCAAAGGTGAAAAATCAAGCTCTTAACTAAAATTAAACTATTCTAGAACTCTAACAAAAAAACTCTAAACTCTTAACTAAAACTAAACTAAACTTCAACTCTAACAAAAACTCTAAGCTAAGCTAAAACTCTAAACTCAAACTAAACTATACTAGAACTTCAACATAAACTCTAAGCTAAGACTCTAAG
Source organism: Artemia sp. Qi Xiang Cuo (assembly GCF_049724085.1). NCBI lineage: Eukaryota > Metazoa > Arthropoda > Branchiopoda > Anostraca > Artemiidae > Artemia > Artemia sp. Qi Xiang Cuo. Next base: position 42,378,527 of record NC_142800.1, on the reverse strand, counting down.
CTAAAAACACTAAACTCTTAACTAAAACTAAAATAAACTAGAACTCTAACAAAAACTCTGAGCTGAGACTCTAAGCTAAAACTCTAAACTCTTAAGTAAAACTAAACTAAACTAGAACTCTAAGCTATGACTCTAAGGTAAAACACCAAACTCTTAGATAATTTTGGAGACCACACTGCCTTTCCATGACGATAAATAAAAGTTCAAATAGGGATAAAATCCTTTTAATAGACAGTGTTTTTTATAACAGTGATAGAAATTCACAAAAATACCAGATATTTCGGTCACATATACAGTGACCGTCATCAGTAGTAAAACTAAAATAAAACAATTTAAAAAAAAATTTTATATACTAAATCAAATAACACTACATATTGTTTGAATCTCTAATTCTTTTCAAAGCAAAGGCGGAAGCTAGCCTCTGACCTTCTTGGATTCAGTTCATTAGCGTTCAATGATATAACATTTGGACAAAGGTCAACTACATTGGGTAAATTGAACTTTATTCTGTCAGATTTTAATAAATTATCATAGATAGAGTCCAGCCGATATTCACCTGTATCCCGATTCAAAGCAATATTCTTGAATAAGATTTTCTTTATTTCAAGAACTTCACGAAAATTTTGCTTTAAACCCCGATCCCTAGAAATCAAAGAGACATTCTCGAACAAAATAAAATGGTCTGGAAAATTAAAAATATGTTCCGAAAGGGCTGAAGTGAAATCTTCAGACTTAGAATCTTGCTTTAAAGCTAAAGTAATAGAATCTTTGTGTTGTAATAATCTCATTTCCAAACTCTGGTTAGTACGTCCCACATATGAGCTTCCACAAGTACATGGGATCTGATCAACCCCACTTTGTTTCCCCAATGAAGTTTGCTCCTTCCCAGAATTTAGAAAACTACCCAAAGTATTATTACTCTTTAAAGCTACCCTTAAACCATTGCTTTTTAAAATTCTTTTAAGTTTTTCACTTAGCCCGGGTATATATGGTGAGGAACAAAAAACATCCTTCTCCCGAGTTGTCTCCAAGACTTCCTTAGAAATCTCTAGAAACCTTTGCCTTCTTTTTGAAAAAGTCTGGTTAATTAACCACTCTGGATACATGTTGCTTATTAGTATTTTCCTTAGAAAAGAAAACTCCTCCTCAAAAAATTTTTGATAGCAAATACTAAAGATCCGATCAGTTAAAGAAATGATCAAACCAATTTTTACTTGGCGAGCGTGATCGGAACTATAAGACAAAAATCTATTGTTATTTGTCGGTTTTCTGTAAATTTTAAAATCCAGACTATTTTGATTTTTCAAAAGAAGAACACCAAGGAAAGGAAGTTTCCCATTCTCTTCCAATTCAACGGTAAACCTTAAATCCCCTCCCAAACAATTAAGATGTTCCAAAAATCCCTTTAATTCCTCCTCCCCCTAATCCCATACTGAAATAATGTCATCCATATACCGGCCCCAGAAAATATGTTTTAAAAAATATGAATCTAACGCAATTGTTTCAATATTCTCCACAAAAATATTAGCTAATAAAGAGGATAAAGGGGCCCCCATAAGTAAACCATTTATTTGTTCGATATACTCCCCTCTAAATTGAAAAAAGCAAGAGAACTCATTGCACAACCTTACTAAATGCATAATTACACAAACTTCCAAATCTGTTTTGCCACTAATCAAATCCAAGTTTCTTAACAGCTTTCCTTCTAGAAGAGTTTCGGCTGTTTCTACATCAATATTTGTGTACATTGATATAATTTCGAAGCTTGAAAGCAAAGAACTCGAAAAAATTTCTACTTTTTTCAGTTTTTCAACCAAATTCGAAGAATTCTTAATGTACGAAATTTGTGTAGACCAAAGTGGCTTACAGAATGCCACTAACCACTTGCTTAAAACACTTGTTGGTGACCTTGTACTTGACACAATTGGTCGTAATGGTAGGTTAGGCTTATGAATTTTGGGAAATCCATATAATTTAGGGCACAAGGAACTGCGTGGCAGGCATTTGTAATAGAGTTGAGGTGTAATTTTTCCTTCATCCTTTAAGCACTTCAATTCTTTCTTAAACTTATTTGTAAAAGAGTCTGTTGGATTATACGATAGCTTCTTGTATGTTTTTTCATCATTTAGTAAACTTCTTAATTTTGATTCGTAGTCCTCAGTATTGATCACAACTAAAGTGTTACTCTTATCTGCTTTTGTAATGGTAATTGAATCATCCTTTTTCAAGTTTTTAAGAATTCTTATGTCTTTGATGGTCGTACTAGGAAATGTCGGTTTCAATACAAAATTATAAAGGGTTTTTACGGTAGAAACTCTTACTAAGCAAAAATCTTTTATTAGGTCTGCGTTTTTATACAAAGATGTTTCTATTCAAGAGATAATATCTTCCAAAGGGACTTTATCTGGTTTAAAACAAAATTTTGGAACCTTTTCAAGCACTGATTGTTCTTGTATCGTTAATGTTCTTGATGAAAAATTAACCACATCTGGTGCAAGAATTGACGAAGGTATTACCGCATTATTTGTGTATAATTTCGAAAACTTTTTTTGCAATCTTTCTCTGGAAAGGCGAAAGTCATGATTGAAGTGATTTTTTCCTGTTTGTTGAATAAAACAAAAGTCACTTACACTAACCTTTTTTGATATAAGATTTTTCAGGGATAGTTTATCTCTCACTATTAAAGCTCTTTTTCGACTTTTATCCTTAATAATGTGATTTAAAGCCTTGACATGTAAGCTTCGTTCAAACTTTTTTTCCTTGAAAGTGCCCAAATGTAAATTGAATTTTAGTGAAGGTGGTACAATTCTCATCTTCTTACATTATAGAAGAAAATTCTGTTGGTTGATAACATTTGCACGTTTTTTCTGAGTGTTTATATATTTATCCAAATATTTTGTAAAAATATCCCCATAAATATAACGGAGATAATTTTGGAGGCCGCACTGCATTTCCATTGCGGTAAAATAAATATTCAAATGAGGATAAAATCCTTTTAATAGACATTGTTTTTTATAACAGTGATAGAAATTCACAAAAATACCAGATATTTCGGTCACATATACAGTGACCGTCATCAGTGGTAAAACTAAAATAAAACAATTTAAACCAAAAGTTTATATACTAAATCAAATAACACCACATATTGTTTAAATCTCTAATTCTTTTCAAAGCAAAGGCGGAAGCTAATCTCTTTGACCTTCTTGGATTTGGTTCATTAGCGTTCAATGATATAACATTTGGACAAAGGTCAACTACATTGGATGAATTGAACTTTACTCTGTCAGATTTTAATAAATTATCATCGAACTCTAACAAAAAACTCTAAGCTAAGACTCTAAGGTAAAACTCAAAACTCTTAACTAAAACTTAGCCAAACTATAACTTTAAGCAAAACTCTAATGTACGACTCTAAGCCAAAACTATAAGCTATCAACTGTAAATAAAATTTCATCCAACTCTAACCAAAATTCCAAGATAGGAATACGGAGTGAATCACAAAAATCTAAAAGACGGCTAAACTATGTTGTAACTGAAACACACAGTTTATGCTATGGATCCAAGCTAAAAAACAAAACTATTAACAAAAACTTAACCAAACTAAAACTTTAAGTAAAATTATAAGCTATGACTCTAAGATAAAACTCCAAATTATGAACTATAACTAAACTAAACTAAAATGGAACTCTGAATAAAACTCTAACATAAGACTCTAAGATACAAACTCAAAACTCTTAAGAAAAACTAAACTAGAACTCTAATAAAAACTCTAAGCTAAGACTCTAAGCTAAAAAAAAACTCTAAACTATCAACTAAAACTAAACCAAACTAAGACTCTAAACTAAGTCTCTAAGGTAAAACTTCAAACTCTTATCTATAACTAAGTTGTGGGTGAAAAGGATGGGTACTTCAATTTGTAAAATGGGTTTAGGACGGTCACTAAGAAAAGAACTTGTTCTGAAATGCCTTTTGAAAAGTATGGCTTGGTGTTGGGCATTCAAAAAGCTCTAAAGTAAAGTTGTGGGTGAAAAGAATGGGAACTTCAACTTGTAAAATGGGTTTAGGATGGACATTATGAAAAGAACTTGTTCTGAAATGCCCTTTGAAAAGTATTGCTTGGTGTTGGACCATTCAAAAAGCTGTAAAGTAAAGTTGTGGGTGTAAAGGATGGGTACCTCAATTTGTAAAATGGGTTTAGGAGGGACATTAAGAAAATAAAACTTGTTCTGAAATGCCTTTGAAAAGTATTGCTTGGTGTTGGAGCATTCAAAAATCAGTATAGTAAAGTTGTGGGTGAAAAGGATGGGTACTTCAACATGTAAAATGGGTTTAGGATGGACATTAAGAAAATAACTTGTTCTGAAAAGATATAATAAAGCCTTAAAAAAGTATTAAAAAATGGGGGCTCTGGGGCCTTTGGGAGCCGGGGGGACCTTGGGGGCCGGGGGGCTTCGTTGGGGGTGGGGGTAGGGGGAGCTGAACCGTTGAGGGTGGGGGTAGGGGTATCAATACCCTTTGTGGCTGGGGTAGAGGACCTCACAACACTGTTCAAATACAACTTGTATATTATAACGACCACATAGTTTCACCCTCCAATCTTTTTCTAAAACCTCTTCTAAAATCATCTTTTAAAATGTCTCTAACTGTTTCGTCGAAATAATTCCCTAAAATGTCTAAAACGGTTTCGCCCAAACAATTCCTAAACGTAATTTCAGCGAGTTCCTTTTGTTTTTTGGCATCCCTGTGCTTTCACATTTAAAATTACTAAGAAACCCTTTCGCGCGCTAATCACTTCATCGCTAAGATCAAAACATTCACCCGGAAACAATTCTCTTGGTGGAACTCCAAAGACATTAATAGACATTCGCTCGGAAACAATTCTCTTTAGAAACAACAAATTAATTCCCCTTTCGTGAATCAATAATTCCCCTTAGAAACAACAAATTAATTCCCCTTTCATGTCAAATCAATCAATCATGACATCATCTGTCATGTGTGATCTAAACTTTGCCTCGGAAACAATTCTGGTCGAACTCCAAAGACATTAATTAACTTGACGTCATCTGTCAGACATTATTAAACTTTGCCCGGAAACAATTTGATTAATGACTGACAGCACAGGTGTCCCACTTTGATTAACCACGTGTTCTCCCTAATGACTCTATGCCCATATTTGGTGCCCCGTCACGACCTCCTGAGGCATCACTACTCCTTGGGTCAAGAAACCCCAACGCAATACCAAGAATTGACGAAAAAAATTCATTCGCATGAAAATAGAGCCCCAAGAAGGCCGAAAGTTTTTTTCTAACGGCTTGAAACTTACTATTGTAAGTTCCTAAGCCAAGGGAATCCTTAATATTTAGAAACAATTTAGGCTACGGACACGCCCCCCCCCCAGAGGGGCAAAAAGAAAGAATTCCGCGATTTTAGAGCAATATTTGATTTTTCGATGGTATAATGACAAAAGAAAAACTATGTAAAACCTATTGTGTTTTTAGAGGGAGCGATAGCCCTGCCGTTATTTGTGGTAATCTCTGTTCGTTTCAGGTTTGGCTTGATAACATATTTCAATTAATGGCCGTTCTAGGTCTGCCTTTATTTATACATAGTAATTTTTATTCGTTTTAATGTGAATTTTTATAACTTTATTTTTGCTTTGTTATGTTCCAATATTGCCCTTTACTTACCTTTGAAGGTCCAATTTTTAATATAAAGACGAATCCGAATTTTTGGAGCCTATTTCTTTAGCCTCAAAAACCCTGAGAGAACAATTCGTTCCGCTCGAGATGTTGGCTGTATATACCCGCCGGTAATTCGACAATTCGTGGCCAATTAATATTTTTAAACTAAAGAAAAGATAAGACAAAGAAAGCTATGACACAGTGACTCTACCTTAAGCCTCAGGACCTGAGCTTGATTCTAAGCCAGACTTTTTTTTAACAGTTAGAACAGGTGATTAAGATATAGGCAAGGGCTACCTCTTTTTACAGAGTCAGGTCTTGCAAGAACAGCAGGATTCAGAAAGGGGTGGGGGTAAACGAAGTTTATCCCCCAGGAAAATACCCCCCCCCCCCGTGGAAAATTTTCCCCCAGAAAACAAACCCCACCGCTGGTTGGTCTCCAATCACTTTTGACTTATAAAAAAGTTCTGGAACTCTCAATTTCTGATCAAATGAACACTCTCCAAAGTTTCTGCGACCATGAGATAGAGGCGCGGATGAGGAAGGGGCAGTCCCCTTCCTATACGGAATAAATTTTTCTCATTTTGGGGTTTAAAATTACTCTTTACTTTCATAATAACAGCGTAGGCCTAGACCAGAAATATTCCCAGAAATCAAGAGGGATTAAATATCAGTTTCACTTTTTGATGCATTTCTTAAATTCTTTTGTACTCCCTCCCCCTCCGAAAAAATGATCCCCTCAAAAGAAAATCCTGGATACAACCCAGGGGATTATATACCAATTTCCACCTCCACCCTTCCCTTGTCTCTCGAACTGATTCGGTATTTATCGGAAGGCTCAATGAGAGTTGCGATGTTTTGGTATCAAAATGCATCTTTTGAGGCATTTCTCTCCCTCCCTAACTACAAAACAATCAGATAATCTCATTGAAAGAGACAAGGGTTATGTTTGGGGTTCTTTTATTCGGGGGGGGGACTTTATTAAACGCATCAAAAATGTGATATTGATATTTAATCCCGCTTGCTTTCTGGGAATAATTCTAGTCTACGCTGTTATAATGAAAGTAAAGAGTAAAGTTAAACCCCAAAACGAGCAGAATTTATTCCGTATAGGAGGGGGAATTTTTTTCCGCGGGGGAAGTTTTTCATGAGGGATATTTTCAGCGGGAGGATATTTTTCGGGAAATATTTTCTGTGGGGGTATTTTCCAGGGGGCATTTTTCAGTTTTAAAGACCCGCTTAAAACATACCCAGTGCCAGTAGCATAGCCAAGAGGACAGGATGGGTGTTTATCAACCCCCAGCCCCCCTTTCGCAAATGGGTTTCAAATGGTTTCTGAGAATTGATTTATTTGACAAGATGTTTTTGTCCGAAATTTAAAGCCTAATATGAGTCTATTTATTGCGAAAATCAGTAAAAACTTTTAAGACTATTCGTAATATTTGTTAGTATTTCAAGATATTTTGCCATTTATTCTCAACAGACCATTGATATTGTGCATTAAGTAAGGACCCAGTTTGAATTGAAATCGTTCTTTTATGGCGGTTTTTCCTTTATATTTTCCAGCCATGAGTTTACATCATAAAGATAAAGAATTTGCTCATAATTAACTTAATTAGACAATTTTCTGTTTGTTTTACAAAAAATTACTCAACTTTTTTATGAAACAAAAACAAATATATTCCATGATAAAAGCAAGGTCGTATCCAGGTTCTATTCCGGAGGGGTGCTTTTTAGGCAAGGGGTATACAAAAAAAAACTACAAAACGCCTGAAAATTTTGTTTAAATTCATGTTATTACTTTTTTACGAATCGGAAAATATTTGGGGGGATACCGTGTTTGACCCTGCCCCCCCCCCCAAAAAAAATTGTTTCCTGGAATATGGCCTTAGATAAGAGGAACCTGATGATGAGCAACATCTTATTATACCAGATACTGTCGAAGGTTAAAAGTAAACCAGAGAGGGAACTGAGGAGTAATACCCGGAGGCCTAGAGCAAAGATTAGAGGAACATCCAAATTCCCTTGGGTGTTACTAGTTTGAATTCTAGAAGGATTCTTGCACGTAGATATTACAAAATTGTGCTTAGGACTTTTAATGGTTCTCGTGGACTTTGACCGCCATCGAGGCTACCTTTAGAAACTAATGAAAACACAGCTGAAACAGATATAATAGCATCAGCTTGAACTTATGATTTTTTGGGGATCCTTTCTTGAAAATACTTATTACTGAATCAAGTTTTTGCAGAAAAAAGTTCAATAATCTTCTATAGTTCATTTAAAAACAAACGAATAAGCAAAATATTGCGCAAGGTCAGATTTACTGAACATATCTATTTCGTTGATATTCTGACTTTTATCTTAACAATTATTTCCAATTTTTTATAGACTTTTAAAAATAAGTATCTAATTATTACTTTCTTGAACTAATTGCACACCCTCTTTGTCATTACTGTCCATTCTACAAAATCCATCAAGAATCTATTATGTCCTTGGTCCTGTGTGTTCACTGAATTTCTCAGTTACATCTTTTGCATGGGTCCAATATACAGGTGAGAAAGTTTACCTTTCCGTTTACTCCAGCCGAGAGCGTGGAAGACAGGCATCTGGGCTTTTGTTCCCCAATACTCAGGATTTTTGCGATTCTTTGGTAATTGCCAACACTTGTCATGTAGTTCACCAGTGTTTTTATAGACGCAATATGAATTCCTGTGCATGCGCCTGACTACGACGCATGACAAATGGAGGATATTGAACAGACTGGCATTCTTCATTTATATTGCAATCTAAATTACTGAAGGTTTCAAAGATTTCTTCACTAATTTTATTGTAGCCTAGACCATTATCATAACTTGGAGTGCGTTTAGAAGCATCTGTCAAGCCTATGCACGCGTTCTTCTATCTCTCGACCGTACTTTTACTCTTATCAACGCTGTTTCCATTCATTTACTGGTGGATTTTTGACTTGAGGAAATGCCGATTTTCACTATTTCCTGTTTCATATAGAAAAAAATTCATTGAAAACCATAACCAAAGCACATATCCTTTTATGAGGTCACAAAATTATTACATCATACCGAGTTTGGTACAAGCATTCTTTACTTTTAAAACGATTTTTGTCTTACTTTTTTTTTACTTTTAAAGTTTGTTTATTTTGTTTGAAATAAAAATTTTGAATCTTGATGGAAGTTATCCGATTTTTGCACTAAGATTTATCGTGAAGGAGTCGACAAAAACGATGGCTATGATATAGAGCTGCGTCAAAGCTGACAAATATAGCTCCAAAAGCTTGCTCGACTCTTTCCTGGCAATTCGGGAGATCTGAAGAGGATTCAAACACGAAGTCCTCTTCCTTCGACATGATTGTGTACGTCGCCAGCATAGCTTCGAAACACAAAAATTTAAATGGCATTTTTGAAGTCCCATATGAATTGAAGAACGTTTTTCCAATGTCACGGAAAGCTTTCAAACAGTTCGTGGTAATGAACTGTAGTAAGGAGTGACATGGCTCAATAGTAACCGAAACTCTAAAAGCGGAATTTTCATATCAATAAATATATCAAAAGATAAAGACGTCGTATCGAATGGTTGAATACTAAACAGGATAGTTTATAATCTGACAATGTAGAAGATGAATGGAATAATTTTGGGAAGTAATTTGTGAAGTTGCTGATAGTGTGTTAGGGAAGAAAGTTAGGAACGCAGCAAGGAATACTAGAAAAATTCTTTATGTTTAATAGAGAAGAGAAGGAGCTTGTACAAGAATTATCTAAGTGATAAACCATATGAAAATAAGCGGAATGTAAAGAAAGCGGAGAAAACACTAAAATATGAACTAAGGAGGTATGAAGTTGATGCCATGGATAAAATTACCGGGGATCTGGAAGACGCAGCTAGACGGCATAATAGTAAAATATTGTACTGGCATGTTGATAAATTGAGAGGGAGTAGTCGATCTTGACTTGTCCGGGATAAAGATAAAAGCGGGGTTACAATTAGTGATAAGAAAAGAGTTAAAGAGAGATATGCATAGCATTTTGAGAAGGAACTAAATTGGGATAGAGTTACATATAAAGATATAGAAGAAAATGAAAAAGTCTGTGACACCTTTGATGTGAAGATTTATTTTGTGAGTGACAGTGCTAAAAGGATTAAAAATAATAAAGCCCAAGGTGCTGATACTCTGTTAAACGAGTTCTTAAATATGGTGGCCATGAGGTTAGAAATAAGTTACTGAAGATTACGGATATGATTTTTGAAAAAGGGGCAATACCTAGCGATTTTAGAAAAACCCTAATTCAACCCTTGTATAAGAAAGGTGATGAGAGTGAATGTGGTAATTATAGAGGTATTAGCCTGGTTTCTGCGGGTAGCAAAGATACTTTTTAAACTTAGAGATGCCGTAGACAACATTTTAAGAGAAGAACAGTGGGGTTTTAGGAATGGTAAAGGATGTTTCGATCAAATTTCGATCAAAAAGAACAGTGCGGTTTTAGAAAAGGTAGAGGATATGTAGACCAAATTTTCACTTTTAGGTTAATAATTGAGAAGTGCTTGAGTCATCAAACACCTTTAGTCCTCAGGTTTACAGATTTTGAGCAAGCGTTTGACTCAGTTGATAGATGGGTTTTAGCGAATATCTTATCCATGTATGGTATACCAGCCAAATACATTAAAATGATCAGTACTATGTTTTAGAATAACACTGCTGCGGTTAAGGTAGGAAATGAGGTTAGTGGCTGATTTCGTATTAAATCAGGATTTAAGCGATATTACGTTCTATCCCAATTTATACGGATCCTTTTGGTGGACTTTATCTTAAGGAGCACAGGAAAAGCAATAGGAGAAGATGGAATCAAACGGGGAAGTAAAACTTTCCTGGACTAAGATTTTGCTGACGATTTAAGCATGCTAGATAAAAGTCTCAGCAAAATGAACCGACTTTTAGCGGTTTTGCAAGTTCAGGGAGCTAGAATAGGTATGAAAATAAATCTTAAAATGTTTAAGTCGTTAAGGCAAAGAATAAGTAAAGATGAAAAAGTGACGTTGGATAACAAAAAGATCAATCAAGTGGACAGCTTCACTTACCTTGGTAGTATTAAGTAAAGTAAGTGTATTTAGTAAACGTAGTGTATTTAGTGTATGTAGTAACTAGTATTTAGTAAAGACGTTGGGTGCAGTAAAGATTTTAAAAGTAGAATAGTGAAGGACCAAAGTGTTGTTTTTTTTCACAGTTGAAAATAGATTGGAAGAATAGGACGATAAGTCTGCGAACTAAGATTAGAATATTGGAAGCTACAGTGATGACAGTAGTCAAATATGGTTCTGAAGCATGGGTGCTCCGAAAAACTGAGGAAAATTGGCTGGATATTTTCCAGTGGAATTGCCTACGGATTGTTTTTGGTACCCGACTGACTGACCGTAGCCTACATAAACTATGGTTCAATCCAGCTTTCTAGGGCTATAATGAGAGAAATGTTGAGGTGGCTAGGGCAAGTTCTGCCGATGAAGATTGCCAAAGATTGTCCTTTTCGATCAACCGTCTAGGGCTAAACGGAAAGCAGGTCGTCCTCGGTTGGGGTGGGATGATTTCGTGAGGAAAGATTAAAGGAGAATGGGAACCTCCTGGGAGGGAGTAAAGAGGGAAGCTTTCAATAGATTGTGATGGAGGTGGAGCGTGCGTAGCTATGTTGGCATCAGACGGTTTGGTGTTGTGGTGAGTTGTTAGCAGTAGTAATAATAGTATTGATTTAAATTAGGACCCTGACACAACCAAATTTTCATCCCAAGGGAATCTGAAATAAAAAGCCCGAAACTTTATAATATAAAAAAGGTCACGCTTCCAACCGGGATTGAAGCTTCCATAAGATGGAATTGTTGGGTTGATAAAATGATTTGGGGAATTTACTTAGGAAAGTTTCCTTTCAATTGCATAATATCCACTGCTGAAGTGTATTAGTATTTTAGCGAAACCGGAATTTGTCTCTACCTATCTTTTGATACTAACGAAATTTTCAGGTCAATAAATATATCAAAAGAATTGGTTTATCAAGTTGATTCCAAATATATAAAAATCATTAAGCTTAGTGTTACCCATAAAAGGCTACAAGTCAGAGAAAATTTGCCTGATTTTCGAAAAAGAGGAAAAACACCCCTAAAAGTCTGGGAATCTTAATGAAAATCACACCATCAGATTCAGCGTATCAGCGTATGCAGAGATTTCAAGCTTCTATCTTTAAAAGTGTAGAATTTTGTATTTTTTGTCAGAAGAAAGATTACGCATGCGTGTTTATTTTTATTTTTCTTCTTTTTCATTTCCCCAGGGGTAATCGTGTCGAACCAATTGTCCTAGAACATCGGGAGAGGGCACATTTGGACGGAAATTAAAAGTTCTAGTGCCCTTTTAAAGTGTCCAAAAGCATTGGAGGGCAACTCGTCCCTCTGCCATGTCCCTTTTTTCCCCAAAGTCGTTCGACCAAAACTTTTAGATAGCCATTTTGTTTAGAATAGTTGAAAAGCCCGAAAAACAATACCTTTGGAGATACAATGACCCACCCCCCTCCCCAACCCCTGGGGATAGGTCTTTAAGTTATAAGATTTGCCCACTGTTTACGTATAGTAATTGTTATTAGGAAGTATGCAGACATTTTTCGGCAGGATGGGGGATTTTGTGCTTTGGATTGGTTTCCATGGGGATTATTTTCCGTGTGGAGGGAAATTTCCAAGGGTGAACTTTCTGAGGGAAATTTTACACTGGGTAAATTTGACAGACTTCCTGTACAAAATTCTTTTAATTTGTCTTACTTTGTCTTTGCCTAATCACTTTCGCATGTGGAGATGTTCCGGTGGAACTTTCTGCGTGTTTGGATTTCAAGGAAATAATTTCCACGGAACAGGGATTTCTGGAGTGATCGAAGAAACAATTAGAACTTTAAGTCTTATTCAGATGAAAGTATGCTAACGAGAATTTTTCAGGCTGAATCTTCTGCAAGAAATTTTACGGGGGGGGGGATTTTCAGCGAGGATGGAATTGTTTGGAAGAAATTTACGGGGGGATGTATTTTTACATGGGAGGGACTTTCTATGGTGGAGTTTCTCTTGAGGGGAGGGAATTTTCATTGAGGGTAAGCCAGATTTACCGGTATTATTTAAAAAACGATCAGGAATTAAATTTAAAAACGAATTCGTTCAACTGAAAGTAAGGAGCTCCATTAGAACAGAAATTATTCTGAATATGAATGGGTTGCCCATTCAAAAATACCTTGCTCTTTACGCTAAAGTTTGGCTGTTTGTCCTAATTTTTTTTTAAATGACTCCTGAAACACAAGAGCCGTTTAATTTGAATAGGAAGCTTTTTTTTAAGTACGAAAAAATTTGCGTGAAGAGCAAGATATTGAGGCTAATTGAGGCTTCGTATATGGCTTCCAAGTGGAAGCCATATACGGAATAATTTCTGTCCGTTTTGAGTTTTAATGTTGCTCCTTACTTTCAGTTGAAAAAAAACTTGTTTTTTAGTTTAATACAACTGAAGAGACCCTTTTAGATTGCTATATTTTATGCTCATTTTTATCGTTTTGTTCTTTTTTTTTACAATCCCCCCCCCCTAATAGTATAATATAGCCCCAGGCTGCGTAAAAAAAAATAATTGATGACAACCTGATGAACTGATGAATATAATAATAATTTATAATTGATAAAAATAAGTGAAAAAAATCAAGAAAATATTATTCATTGATACTTGCTACATATTATAAAGTAAGAATTCCATTATTCTTTGTTTAGTTTTATACATAGCCTATGGCAATATAAGACCTTTAGAAGGGGGCTAGGGATGAGTTGTCAAAAACACGAACAAAACCATACAAACAAACATAAAATTAGCAATACAAAAAAGTATCTCTTTTTGTTCTAGCATGTCTTCTTTTGGAGAGCCGCTATTCTAAACCTTTTACCAAAAATAGTATAAAATAAGGAATTTAATGGTACTACTTTTATTTATTTAGTATGATTCTCCAGAAGTGGCCTAAGACCATATAATTAGAAAAACCACAGAATAAAGAAAAAAAGTACAAACACAAGATAACATACAAACAGAAATTGAAAATGTGCCGTCATGATCGGTCATGATAGCCTAACAAGTGTTCGAAGTCCGAAGTGCCGTCGAAACAAGGCGAGGACCAAAGGAACGAGTTGCCGAGTGTAGCGATTAGTCTTCAATCATAAACGGGCATACAAAATCCAAAAAAACAAACTCTTCCTTCCCGAACCATATGCTTGGTAGAGAGCCCATTTGATGAATTGGCTCAACGAATACCAATTTTAATAGTAACATAATATAATTCTCCCTTTCAAAACAAACACAAGAAAAAATATTTTCCTCTTGTCTGCTTTTCATAAGGGACAAGGAAGGGCAACAATCATGGGCGCCCATATGGGGGGGCAGGGGGGCTCTTGTCCCCCCTGGCTGAATGATGCTGCCTTATTTTTATATTTTTGTTCTGAGATTTCTATTATATAGCATTAAAAGTAGCAATTAGACAAAGTTTGCCCCCCCCCTGGAATTCAGCTTATGGGCGCCCATGGCAACAATAGTCCTGCGAAAAGGGGGTAATGTTTATATTAACGGATTATTCAGATAGCGAAGAAACGAACTCTATAGTCAGAGTTGTATCCTGAATTTGTAGCCTATAGGCTATGTAGGGGTGGGGGTAAAGTTAATTTCGGGTAAATTTTTGTTATTCATATTATTGACTTACGAATAAAGTAAACACACCACTGGATGCCTTTTTCAATGCTCTTTCCAAATATAATAATCGTTTTTGTCGGAAATGAATTTTACCCCCACCCCTATATATACCAAATGAATAACGAAAAATTTACCTAATTTCCGATGTAAATGAATGTTAAATTTGGATACAATTCTGACCATAGAGGTAAGTTTGTTTCTTAGCTATCTGAATAGCCTAATAACTATCTGTTATTATGCTAACTAACTGTTAATATAAACATTACCCCGAAAAGGATTGTTGCTAGAAAAATAGCTAGTTATTTTGCTATATTAGCCTAGTAGCCTACAATATATTGTTAAATCACCTAGTAAACTAAATCTGACCTATGAATGTGTTGTTTTTCTTAAATTTTTACGTTTATTAATTATATGGTAATTAATTTATTATGTACCCCAGTGACAGAAGTATATTTTTTTTTACAACTATCTGGCTTGCGATTATATTCCAGAGTTGGACGGTTTTAGTACATAAGAATATAGTCCAGAAATCAAAACTCACGAATAAGTTCACACCTTACGCCCGAAATCTACAGCGCAAGAACAAAATAACAAAGGAAATACCTATACAATCATACAGCTAAATCAACAAAATCCTTCAAAATAATCACCCAGGCGATCAAACCGCATACTGACTCGGGAAAGTTCACCATTCTCAGTGCATCTGCACTAGATTTCGTTTGACGCAATCTCGTGACGAGTTCTTTGGTACTTGCCAAAAATCGATCCTACTTTTTCCTATAAAATAAACTGTTATTAAATTAGGCTGAAAATATGGTTAAGAAACACAAACTATGTTTGTTTCGCAAGTTATCTTGTTTCAGGCAGGTTATCTTGTTTTACTTTCTGTTTTATCTGAAACAAGTTATCTTGTTTCAGGCAGGTACTTTTAGATAAAGGTATATGTTTTGTTTTGAGCGGGAGGTTTTCAAGAGGTTTCTTACTCTCAGTGGCGGTTCTGACCCCTCTTGCATCCGGGGCAAAATATTTATAGCCCTTCCCCCCTGCCCCAAAATTTTCAGGTCAAGTTGTAACAACTTTCATTTATTAATAAATTCTCTATTAATTAATAAATTTAAATACAAAATATTACAGAAAACATTAAAATTAATTATATTCTGTCTACTTACTTTTATTTTCAAGAAACGGTGATGAACTCAAGGCTGTATCCAGGAGAGGGGTTACGGGTTTTGAACCCCAATGAAATGTTTGTCTGACTCGTAAAACGGGTACTTGTATGATATACACCCAACCTAATGTTCTTCTAATATGTTTCTCTGACGCTCAAACCTAATTAAATATACCAAAGTAAGGTAAATTATGATACTTTAGAAACAAATTTGAGCTATGTATTTGCACATTAGGGGTGGCGGTAAAGTATTGTGGGTCTGCATGCCTAATGTGTTAGGTACAGGTATTCTGAATATTACGTAGTAAGAATTGTTTTCTAATTTCACAGTGTCCAAATCCTTTCCCTCCCCCCCCCCCCAAATGTGCAAATATATAGCCCAAATTATACATTTTCGATATATTCTGTCACTTCTTTTTGTCTTGTCCCACGCTAAGCTGAAAGAAACTAATGAAAAAAGCGGTTCTGTAATGCGTCAATGAATGAACAACTTGAGCGGTAGGGTGTATATCATACACCCTAACGCTTACGGAAGTACCGTAAAACGTAACAAGATGAATATAGATAATTGTTTCATACGTTTTTTAATTTTTTTCGGAACCCCAACCCAAATCAAAATCCTTTGTAAAAACCTCCCCGAAAAAAAAAACTGGATATGACCCTGGATGAAGACATAGAAAAAATGTTAATTCCGAATTTTATTTGCTTATACTTGCTACCAACTGCGCCCTCTACTTAATTTTAATAAAAATAAAATTCGAAAATTACAACACAATTATAACTGTTAGATCATTTATTTGAAATTTTGGGCCCCTAAGATTTCTGCACCCAGGACAAGTGCCCCCTCAATCTCCCCTAAAACTGGCTACTCTTGCGTTACACTGTCTGGTGTGCATCTTGGAGCACCAAGTGAGCCACACAATTCCGCCACTCACAGCACAGTCTTCGCAATGCTTGAAACAGTTCTTCCATGCTTGGCACACTTTCGCCACGATTGGTACACGCCAGCCGTTGTAAGTCATTTCTGAAAATCAGTGGCAACTTAAAGGTTTCATTTAGCAATTAATGATAGATTTGGGTAAACTAGTTATCGTATTAGCAGATTTACGAAAAACTTCGGCTACTATCCATTTGTTATACTTTTTTGCAGCTAAAACTTCATTAGAATTTTTCTCCTTAGCAATGATCGATAATGTCGCCTATTATTGAGATTCTAAAGCCCTACAATACTTTCTTCAATTTCTATTCGTTTGTAGGTGTTCTTTTAAATAAAAATTTAAAAAACTTTTCCCACAAAATAAATTTTTCAAAGAAAAGTAAAGAACTCCATTAAAAAAAGAATGAACAAAAATAAAATCAAATAATCTACCAAGCGTGAAACTACCACAAATCAGCATCGATAAATAAATGAAACCAAAAACGACCAGAAATTAACATAAGCTGGGTGCAAACCCCTATGCCTTCCCAAGGCCAGAACAAAATTTGCACTTTACTGAAAAAATATAAATGTTTTTACTTTTATAACTTTGATAAATCAAATATTAACATTTTGATTACTAAATATCAGTATATGTATATTAAACTGACAATGCACATTCATTTGTATTTTTTCAGTAAAGTGCAAATTTTGTTCTGGCCTTGGGAAGGCACAGGGGTTAACGTCAGCTCTATCTATAAAAACCTTATATGCCCCAAGGACAGAACTTACAACCTTTGCCCTTGGGGCTCTGAGGGGTTTGTCATCCTTAAATACATAATTTCCAGAGCTTTCAACTATGTTGAACAAAATGGCTATCTCTAAACTTTGATTGAATGCTTTTGGGGAAATGGTGGGCGTGAGAAGGGGGTAAATCACTCTCCACTTACTTTTAAATATTACAAAGGGTAATTTTGATTTCTAATCAAATAAACCTTTTATGAAATCTCTACAACAACTTTCTATGTAAACCTAATATGCCCCCAGGACATAACTTGCAACCCTTGGCCTGAGAGCTCTGAGGGTGTTATAATCCTAGAAGACCTAATTTCAAGAACTTTCAACTACGTTTAACAAAATTGATATCTCAAAACTTTGCTTGGATGTGTTTGGGAAATTGGTGGGCGTGAAAGAGGCGTTAGTCACTCTCCAATCACTTTCAACTATTAAAAACGGCACTAGCCCTTTCAATTTCCAGTTGAATGAGCCCTTTTGAAGTTTCTACGCTTTCAATAAAAACCTTTAATAAAACCCCAGGGCATAACTTACAACCCTTGCCCTGAGGGATGTGGGGGGGGGGGGATGTCAACCTTAAAGACCTAATTTCCAAAACTTTTAACTATGTTGAATAAAATGACTATCTAAAATATTGATTGGATGTGTTTGGGGAAAAGGCGGGTGTGAGACGGGGGTTAGTTGCCCTCAAATCATTTGCGACTATTAAAAAGGGCACTATCCCTTTGAATTTCAAATCGAATGAAACCTTTTTCAAGTTTCTATGACAAACATTTTATTAAAAACTTTATATGCCCCCAGGGTATAATTTATAATCCTTGCCCTAAGGGTTGTGGGGGAGTGTCCTCCTCAAAAATATGTTTTCTATCTGGAAATCAACTACGCTGAACAAAATGGTTGTCTCAAAATTTTTAATGGATCTAGTTGCCCTCCAATCACTTTCGACTATTAAAAAGGGTACTAGCCCTTCGAATTTCCAATCGAATGAGCCTGTTTTCAAATATCTACTACAACAGTAGAGGGGGCCCTAAAGCCCCCACGACTCACCCCTGCTGCCACCTATAACTTTTTTTACATAATTCATGGATGGTTATGTGTGTCGGTCGATTTATTTGATGTTTTTTATGGATTTTGTCAGTGAGAATTTGAAAAACAGGAATTTTGTCACATTTTTGTATGTTTTTATGGACTTTGTCAGTGAGAATTTGAGAAAACTGGATGTTTTATTGTTTTGTCAGTGACAATTTGAAAAACAGGAACTTTCTCACTTGGAAAACCATAAACCACATGGTGCTGTCACGAGTCAGAACACCTGTGCTGTCGACCTCAATTCACCTATCGTGAATCAATAATTCCCCTTCGAAACAACAAATTAATTTCCCTTTCTTGACAGATCAATCAATCAATGACATCATCTGTCAGACTTTAAAAATTTCCGCCTAGAAACATTTCTCCAGGAATAGATCCAAGTCATTAATGTCTTTGCCTCGGGAACAGTTCTACTGGTCGAACTCCAAAGGATATTAATAACCAACGGCCATGGAAACAATTAGGCAAGAAACATCTTAGCGATGAATTGTTTTAGCGCGCGAAAAGGTTTCATATTAATTTGAAATGCGTTAGCGCAGAGATGCCAATAACAAAGGAACACGCTGAATTTACGTTTAGGGATAATTTGGGCGAAACCGTTTAGACCGGTTATGGAACTATTTCGGCGAAACAGATAGAGACATTTTAAAAGATGATTTTTGAAGAGATTTTAGAAGAGAATTTAATGGTGAAACTCTGTGGTCGTTATAATACACAAGTTTCATTTGAACAGTGTTGTGAGGTCCTCTAACCCAACCACAAAGGGTTCCAATCCTCCTACCCCAACCCCGAAGGATGCCCCCGGTCCTCAAAGCCCCCCAAACTCCCAAAGGCCCTCCACCGGTCCCCCAAAGGCCCACCCAGACCCCCAAAGGCCATCCCCAGGCCCCAAATGTCCCCCAGGCTCCCAACTGTCCCCCCGGACCCGCCATGGCCCCCCACGCGCCCCAGGGGCCTCCGGCGCCCCCCCGGCCCACCCCGCCCCCCCCCGGCCCTCCCCGGGCCCCCCCACGGCCCCGCGGGCGCCCAAAGGCCCAACCGGGTCCCCAAGGCCCACCACCGGGCCCCCAATGGCCCCCAGGCACCCAAAGGCCCGCCCGGTGCCCCAAAGGCCCACCCAGACCCCCAAAGGCCATCCCCAGGCCCCAAATGTCCCCCAGGCTCCCAAATGTCCCCCCGGACACTCAAAGGCCCCCCCAAGCTCCCAAAGGGCCACCGGCGCCTCAAAGGCCCACCCAGACCCCCAAATGCCATCCCCGGGCCCCCCAAAGGCACATCGAGCTCCCAAAGGACCAACGGGGTCCCAAAGGCCCTCCACCGGTCCCCAAATGTCCCCCAGGCACCCAAAGGCCCTCCCAGCGCCCCAAAGGCCCACCCAGACCCCCAAATGCCATCCCCGGACCCCCAAAGCCCATCCCCCGGTCCCCAAATGTCCCCCCAATCTCCCAAAGGACCACCGACCCTCAAGGGACCCACAGACCCTCAACGGCTCTCCCCGAGCACCCGTCTTTCGTTGATGTGTGTTGTCTGAAACCTATGATTTGGGATGTGTAGCTTGCTACTTCAGGCTTTTCTCAGCTAAGGTTTCCTAGTATTTCATAGGTGAATGTTGTCTGAAACCAATAGTTTGGGATGAGTAGTTTGCTATTTCAGGCTTTTATGAGCTAGGTTTCTTAGCCTTTCGTTGGTGTGTGTTGACTGAAACTTATGATTTGGGATATGTAGTTTGCTATTTTTGACTTTTCTGAATTGGATTTCTTAGTCTTTCATAGGTGTGTGGTGTCTGAAACCTATGATTTGGTATGTGTAGTTTGCTATTTTCGACTTTTCTGAGCTGGATTTCTTAGCCTTTCATAGGTATGCGTTGTCAGAAAATTATGATTTGGGATGTATAGTTTGCTATTTCAGGCTTTTCTGAGCTAAGGTTTTCTAGTATTTCGTAGGTGAATGTTGTCTGAAACCAATAGTTTGGGATGGGTGGTTTGATATTTTGGACTTTTCTGAGCTAGATTTCTTAGTCTTTTTTAGGTATTTGTTGTCTGAAACCTAAGGTTTGAGATATTTAGTTTGCTATTTTTGACTTTTCTGAGCTAGGTTTTTTAGTCTTTCGTAGGTGTGTGTTGTCTCAAACCTATAATTTGGGATGGGTGGATTGCTACTTTTGACTTTTCTGAGCTGGATTTCTTAGCCTTTCATAGGTGTTTGTTGTCTGAAACCTATAGTTTGGGATGACTAGTTTGCTATTTTTGACTTTTCTGAGCTAGGTTTCTTAGCCGTTCATAGGTGAGTGTTGTCTGAAACCTATGATTTGGGATATGTAATTTGCTATTTCCGACATTTCATAACCGGATTTCTTAGTCTATCGTAGGTGTGTGGTGTCTGAAACCTATGATTTGGGATGTGTGGGATGCTATTTTTTTTACTTTTCTGAGCTGGATTTCTTAGCCATTCGTAGGTGTGTGTTGACTGAAACCTATGATTTGGGATGGCTAATTTGCTATTTTTGACTTTTCTGAGTTGGATTTCTTAGTCTTTCATTGGTGTGTGGTGTCTGAAACCTATGATTTGGGATGTGTAGTTTGCTTTTTAGACATTTCTGAGCTTGATTTCTTAGCCTTTCATAGGTGTTTGTTGTCTGAAACATCTAGTTTGGGATGTATAGTTGGCTATTTCAGGCTTTTCTGAGCTAAGGTTTTATAGTATTTCTTAGGTGAATGATGTCTGAAACTTATGATTTGGGATATGTAAATTACTATTTCGGGCTTCTCTGAGCTAGGTTTCTTAGTCTTTCATAGGTGTGTAGTGTCTGAAACCTATGATTTGGGATGTGTAGTTTGCTATTTTCGACTTTTCTGAGCTAGGTTTCTTAGCCTTTCATAGGTGTTTGTTGTCTGAAATCTATAGTTTGGGATGATTAGTTTGCTGTTTTCAACTTTTCTGAGCTAGGTTTCTTAGCCGTTCATAGGTGAGTGTTGACTGAAACCTATGATTTGGGATATGTAGTTTGCTATTTCCGACTTTTCATAACCGGATTTCTTAGTATTTCATAGGTGTGTGGTGTCTGAAACCTATGATTTGGGATGTGTGGGTTGCTATTTTTTCTGAGCTGGATTTCTTAGCCATTCGTAGGTGTGTGTTGACTGAAACCTATGATTTGGGGTGGTTAATTTGCTATTTTTGACTTTTCTGAGCTAGATTTCTTAGCCTATCATATGTGTGTACTTTCAGAAAATTATTATTTGGGAGGTGTAGTTTGCTTTTTTGACTTTTCATAGATAGGATTCTTAGTCACTCATAGTTGTTTGTTGTCTGAAACTTAGATTTTGTGTTGAGTAGTTGGCTATATCAGACTTTTTTGAACTTAGGTTTCTTAGTATTTCGTAGGTGAATGCTGTCTGAAACTTATGATTTTGGGTATAGTATTTCGTAGGTGAATGATGTCTGAAGCTTATGATATGGGATATGTAAATTACTATTTCGGGCTTTTCTGAGTTGGATTTCTTAGTCTTTCATAGGTGTGTGATGTCTGAAACCTATGATTTGGGATGTGTAGTTTGCTATTTTCGACTTTTCTGAGCTAGGTTTCTTATCCTTTCATAGGTATGTGTTGTCAGAAAATTATGATTTGGGATGGGTGGATTGCTACTTTTGAATTTTCTGAGCTAAGGTTTTCTAGTATTTCGTAGGTGAATGTTGTCTGAAACCATTAGTTTGGGATGAGTAGTTTGCTATTTTGACTTTTCTGAGCTAGGTTTCTTAGTCTTTCGTTGGTGTGTGTTGACTGAAACCTATGATTTGGGATATGTAATTTGCTATTTCTGACTTTTCTGAGCTGGCTTTATTAGCCTTTCATAGGTGTGTGTTGACTGAAACATATGATTGGGATGAGTGGTTTGCTATTTTTGTCTTTTCTGAGCTAGATTTCATAGCCGTTCATAGGTGTGTGTTGTCTGAAACTAATGATTTGGGATGTGTAGTTTGCTATTTGAACTTTTCAGAGCTATGATTCTTAGCCTTTCATAGGTGTGTCCTTTCAGAAAATTATGATTTGGGAGGTATAGTTTGCTTTTTAGACTTTTCAGAGCTAGGATTCTTAGTCACTCATAGGTGTTTGCTGTCTGAAACTTCGAGTTTGGGATATGTAAATTACTATTTCGGGCTTTTCTGAGTGGGATTTCTTAGTCTTTCATAGGTGTGTGTTGTCTGAAACCTATGATTTCGGATGGGTGGATTGCTACTTTTGACTTTTCTGAGATGAATTTCTTAGCCTTTCATAGGTGTTTGTTGTCTGAAACCTATAGTTTGGGATGACTAGTTTGCTATTTTTGACTTTTCTGAGTTAGGTTTCTTAGCCGTTCATAGGTGAGTGTTGTCCGAAACCTATGATTTGGGATATGTAAATTACTAATTCGGGCTTTTCTAAGCTAGATTTCTTAGTCTTTCGTTGGTGTGTGTTGTCTGAAACCTATGATTTGTTATGGATGGATTGCTACTTTTGACTTGTCTGAGCTGTATTTATTAGCCTTTCATAGGTGTTTGTTGTCTGAAACCTATAGTTTGGGATGACTAGTTTGCTATTTTTGACTTTTCTGAGCTAGATTTCTTAGCCTTTCATAGGTGTGTCCTTTCAGAAAATTATGATTTGGGATATGTAAATTACTATTTCGGGCTTTTTTGAGTTGGATTTCTTAGTCTTTCATAGGTATGTGTTGTCTGAAACCTATGATTTGGGATGTGCGGGTTGCTATTTTTTTGAATTTTCCGAGCTGGATTTCTTAGCCGTTCATAGGTGAGTGCTGTCTGAAACTTATGATTTGGGATGGTTAATTTGCTATTTCCGGCTTTTATTAGCTAGGTTTCATAGCCTTTCATAGGTGTATGTTGTCAGAAAATTACGATTTGGGATGTGTAGTTTGCTATTTAAACTTTTCAGAGCTAGGATTCTTAGTCCATCATAGGCGTTTGTTGTCTGAAACCAATAGTTTGGGATGACTAGTTTGCTATTTCAGACTTTTCTGAGCTAGATTTCTTAGCCGCTCATAGGAGTGTGTTGTCTGAAACTTATGAATTGGGATATGTAAATTACGTTTTCGGGCTTTTCTGAGTTGGACACTTCTAAATTTTTCCACACACGAAAACTTACACACACACACGTCAAAACTTACATGCACACAAAAGCTTACACACACAAAAACTAACACACACACACACAAAAACACTAACACACACACGAAAAATCATACACACACACGCAAAATCTTTAATTCACACTAAACCTAACATTTACAAAAAATATAAAAAACACACTATAACTTAAAAAAACTCAAAAAAAATTAAACACACACACACAAACAAACTAACAAACACACATGAAAAATTACGCACACATACACAAAAACACACACATACATACAAAAAAATTCCAAATGCACACGAAAACTTACATGCACATAAAAACTTACATTCACACAAAAACTTACACACACTCACAAAATATTACACTCACACACAAAAACTTACACACACACAAGAAAACTTACACACACACACGAAAACTAACACACACACACACACACAAAAACTTACACACACACATGAAAACTTACACACACACAAACGAAAACTTACACACACACGCCAAAACTTACACACACAAAAACTACACACACAAACACACACACAAAAACTAACACATCCACACGAAAACTAACATGCACACAAAAACTAACATGCACACAAAAACTTACAAACACACACACACACACACACACACACACACACACACACACTCACACACACACACACTACACACACACACACACACACGAAAACTTACACACACACGCCAAAACTTACACACACACAAAACTTACACACACACACACTCACACACAAACTTACACATGCACACGAAAACTTACATTCACACAAAAACTTACATTCACAAAAAAAATCACACATACACACACACACAAACAAAAATCTCACACACACACACACACACGAAAAATAAAACACACATTAAAAAAATTACACACACAAAAACTAACACACACACAAACACACACACACACAAAAAAAACAACTTATAAATTACACAAACAAAAAACACACAAGTACACGCACACAAACAAAAAAACACACACACACACACACACACAAAACTCTAACACACACACACGACAAAACACACCCAAACGCCAAAAATAAAATACACAAAAAATAACACACACACACACACACACACACACACACAAACAAACACACACACAAACACACACACAAAAACTTACACACACACACACACAAACACACACAAACTTACAAACACACACACAAAAACTAACACACACACACAAAAGCTTAGACACACAAAAACTTACACACACACACACAAAAACATACACCCACCTGCAAAAACTTACATGAACACACAAACTAACATGCACACAAAAACTTACACACACACACAAAAACTTACACACACACACAAAAACTTACACACACAAAAACTTACACACACACACACACACACCCACACACACACACACAAACACACACACACACAAACACACACACACACACACACACACACACACACACACACACACACACACACACACACACACACAAACTTACACATGCACACGAAAACTAACATGCACACAAAAACTAACACACACACACACACACACACACACGAAAAATTACACACAAACGTAAAAACTTACACACACAAAATCTTAGACACACACAAACTTACACACACACACACACACACAAAAACTTACACCCACACTCAAAAACTTAGATTAACAAAAAAAATTACATGCACACAAAAACTAACACACACAAAAACTTTCACACACCCACAAAAACTTACACACACACACAAAAACTAACACACACACACACACGAAAACTTACGCACACACACGAAAACTTACACACACACACGCCAAAACTTACACACACACACAAAAACTTACACACACTTACCATATCACAGTTACATTGTCTTAATTTTTCAAATTTCATTTTGAATTTCTGTCGTGAAATGCAGGAGTTGGAATATTTCAGTAGTGACTTGTCGTGCTTTACCTTCTCACAGTTACATTCTCTTGATTTTTCGAAGTTCATTTTGAATTTCTGTCATGAAATGCAAGAGTTGGAAAATTGGGGTCTTAGTCCACCAGCCCGAATGGTGAAAATCCACTAGCTCAGTATTGGGGTCCCAGTCCACCAGCCTGAACGGTGGAAATTCACTAGCTCGGACTTGGGGTCTTAGTCCACCAGCCTGAACGGCGGAAATCCACTAGCTCAATAGTGGGGTCTCAACCTACCAGTCTGAATTATGAACCTTCACTGTTTAAGTTAGGTTAGGTTAGGTTAGGTTAGGTTAATGTCTTATCTTTAATGCAAGCGCATCTAAAGGTATGGTAGGTGCGGTTATGTTAGAGAAAGGAAAAAAGTTAGGTGTATGATTAGGTTAGGTTATGTTAGATTAAGTTAGGTTAGGTTAAGTTAGGTTAGGCTAGGTTAGCCTACGTACGCGCGCGTACGTAGGTTAACCTCAGACAACAAACATCTATGAGTGACTAAGAATCCTAGCTCTGAAAAGTCCAAAAAGCAAACTACACCTCCCAAAAACTACATATCCCAAATCATAGGTTTCAGTCAACACTCACCTATGAACGGCTAAGAAACCTAGCTCAGAAAAGTCAAAAATAGCAAACTAGTCATCCCAAACTATAGGTTTCAGACAACAAACACCTATGAAAGTCTAAGAAACCTAGCTAAGAAAAGTCGAAAATAGCAAACTACATATCCCAAATCATATGTTTCACACACTACACACCTATGAAAGACTAAGAAACCTAACTCAGAAAAGCCCGAAATAGTAATTTACATATCCCAAATCATAAGTTTCAGACAGCATTCACCTACGAAATACTAGAAAACCTTAGCTCAGAAAAGCCTGAAATAGCCAACTATACATCCCAAACTCGAAGTTTCAGACAACAAACACCTATGAAAGGCTAAGAAATCCAGCTCAGAAAAGTCGAAAATAGCAAACTACACATCCCAAATCATAGGTTTCAGACACCACACACCAATGAAAGACTAAGAAATCCAACTCAGAAAAGTCAAAAATGGCAAATTAGCCATCCCAAATCATAGGTTTCAGTCAACACACACCTACGAATGGCTAAGAAATCCAGCTCAGAAAAGTCAAAAAAATAGCAACCCACACATCCCAAATCATAGGTGTCAGACACCACACACCTACGAAAGACTAAGAAATCCTGTTATGAAAAGTCGGAAATAGCAAATTACATATCCCAAATCATAGGTTTCAGACAACACTCACCTATGAACGGCTAAGAAACCTAGCTCAGAAAAGTCAAAATAGCAAACTAGTCATCCCAAACTATAGGTTTCAGACAACAAACACCTATGAAAGGCTAAGAAATCCAGCTCAGAAAAGTCAAAAGTAGCAATCCACCCATCCCAAATCATTGGTTTCATACACCACACACCTATGAAAGACTAAGAAATCCAGCTCAGAAAAGTCAAAAATAGCAAACTACATATCCCAAATCATAAGTTTCAGTCAACACACACCAACGAAAGACTAAGAAACCTAGTTCAGAAAAGACAAAAATAGAAAACTATTCATCCCAAAATATTTGTTTCAGACAACATTCACCTACGAAATACTAGAAAACCTTAGCTCAGAAAAGCCTGAAATAGCAAACTATACATCCCAAATCATAATTTTCTGACAACGCATACCTATGAAAGGCTAAGAAATCCAGCTCAGAAAAGTCGAAAATAGCAAACTACACATCCCAAATCATAGGTTTCAGACACCACACACCTATGAAAGACTAAGAAATCCAACTCAGAAAAGTCAAAAATAGCAAACTACATATCCCAAATCATATGTTTCAGTAAACACACACCAACGAAAGACTAAGAAACCTAGCTCATAAAATACTGAAATAGAAAACTAATCATCCCAAAATATTTGTTTCAGACAACATTCACCTATGAAATACTATTAAAACTTAGCTCAGAAAAGCCTGAATTAGCAAACTACACATCCCAAATCATAGGTTTCAGACAACACACATCAACGAAAGACGGGTGCTCGGGGAGAGCCTTTGAGGGTCTGTGGGTCCCTTGAGGGTCGGTGGTCCTTTGGGAGATCGGGGGGGACCTTTGGGGACGGGGGGTTGGGCTTTTGGGGTCCGGGGATGGCATTTGGGGGTCTGGGTGGGCCTTTGGGGCGCCGGAAGGGCCTTTGGGTGCCTGGGGGACATTTGGGGACCGGTGGAGGGCCTTTGGGACCCCGTTGGTCCTTTGGGAGCTCGATGTGCCTTTGGGGGGCCCGGGGATGGCATTTGGGGGTCTGGGTGGGCCTTTGAGGCGCCGGTGGCCCTTTGGGAGCTTTGGGGGCCTTTGAGTGTCCGGGGGGACAGTTGGGAGCCTGGGGGACATTTGGGGCCTGGGGATGGCCTTTGGGGGTCTGGGTGGGCCTTGGGGGCGCCGGGCGGGCCTTTGGGGGCCAGGGGGACATTTGGCGACCGGTGGAGGGCCTGTGGGACCCCGTTGGTCCTTTGGGAGCTCGATGTGCCTTTGGGGGGCCCGGGGATGGCATTTGGGGGTCTGGGTGGGCCTTTGGGGCGCCGGTGGCCCTTTGGGAGCTTGGGGGGCCTTTGAGTGTCCGGGGGGACAGTTGGGAGCCTGGGGGACATTTGGGGCCGGGGGCGGGCCTGGGGGGCGGGGGGGGGCCGGGGGGGGGACCGGTGGCGGGCCTTGGGGAGTTTGGGGGGCTTTGAGGACCGGGGGCTTCCTTCGGGGTTGGGGTAGGAGGATTGGAACCCTTTGGGGTTGGGTTAGAGGACCTCACAAACACTGTTCAAATGAAACTTGTGTATTATAACGACACAGAGTTTCACCATTAAATTCTCTTCGAAAATCTCTTCAAAAATCTTCTTTTAAAATGTCTCTATCTGTTTCGCCGAAATAGTTCCATAACCGGTCTAAACAATTTTGCCCAAATTATCCCTAAACGTAAATTCAGCGTGTTTCTGTGTTATTGGCATCTCTGCGCTAACACATTTCAAATTAATATGAAACCTTTTCGCGCGCTAAAACAATTCATCGCTAAGATGTTTCTTGCCTAATTGTTTCCATGGCCTTTGGTTATTAATATCCTTTGGAGTTCGAACAGTAGAACTGTTCCCGAGGCAATGACATTAATGACTTGGATCTATTCCTGGAGAAATGCTTCTAGGCGAAAATTTTTAAAGTTTGACAGATGATGTCATTGATTGATTGATCTGTCAAGAAAGGGAAATTAATTTGTTGTTTCTAAGGGGAATTATTGATTCACGATAGGTGAATTGAGGTCGACAGCACAGGTGTTCTGACTCGTGACAGCACCACGTGGTTTATGGTTTTCCAAGTGAGAAAGTTCCTGTTTTTCAAATTCTCACTGACAAAAACCATAAAACATCAAGTTTTTTCAAATTCTCACTGACAAAGTCCATAAAAACATACAAAAATGTGAAAAAATTCATGTTTTTCAAATTCTCACTGACAAAATCCATAAAAAACATCAAATAACTCGACCGACATACATAATCATCCTTGAAATATGTAAAAAAAGTTATAGGTGGCAGCAGGGGTGAGTCGTGGGGGCTTTAGGGTCCCCTCTACTGACAACACCTTCTATAAAAAAAAACCTTATATGCCCCCAAGGCATAACTTAAAACCCTTGCCCTGGCGGTTGTGGGGGAGTGTCCTCCTCAAAAACATATTTTATATGAGGAAATCAACAACGCTGAACACACTTGCTATCTTACTGTATTGCTGGGAGCGGTGGGGTGGACGAAGGGGCGTGGGGGGGATAATGGCACTCCAATCACTTTCCACTAATAAAAAAGGGCACTAGAGCTCTCGATTTCCAATTGAATGAGCTTCTTTTGAAGTTTCTAGGTCGAACCCTTCTATATGAAGTGCCCTGCTCTAAAGGAAAAAATTAAAAATAGTACATTGTGCCAACATCGTTCTTATATGTCCTCAGGGCATAATTTAAAACCCTTGCCCCGAGGGTTTTCGGGGAGGGTCCACCTCAAAAATATATTTTGTATCTGGAAATCAACTACGCTGAACAAAATGGCCATCTCAAACTTTTGATTGGATGTGTTTGGGGGAATAATGGGGCGGGGGGGGGAGGCTAGGTGCCCTCCAATCACTTTCGACTATTAAAAAGGGTACTAGCTACTCTAAATTTACAATCGAATGAGCCCTTTTCGAAGTTTCTAGGACAACTCCTTCGATACGAAGCGTCCGGGTGGAGAAAAAAAACACATTGTGCCCACATCGTTGTTTACTTAGGCAGCGCTAGCGCGCTGCCTAGGATATGAAGAAAGCTACAATCCTTCACTCCTTAGGCTAGAATCCTTCCGTTACACAGCAGTGTCGCGAAATTAAGGGTTTGTTTATGTGTATTTTCTTTTGAACAGACATTTTTTTCCGAAATATCAGAGAGGTTGTCACCACTGCCAAAACCCTGCTCTAAACCCATGCCCAGCTTCTAATGGCAAGCTGTCAGCACTAAACTTCAAAAGAACTTGCAATCAACCCATCCCTCTACAGCACACTATGCATGGGTACTTAGACCGTTGCTAATGTGGTAACTAAGTCATGAATTGATGCCGAATGACTTCTCAAAGAAGTTTGGAAAATTGGGCTTCAAAGTGTATTTTTAACTTTTTTTTATAAATTTGGTACCCCGTCACTTTAGGCCTTCTAATCGTCACGTTGGGCCCCCAAATCACTTTTAACCTTGATCGCTCCAAGGTCCTGCGACCGTCCCTTCGATATGAAGGGACCGTTAAAAAAAATTTAGCACATGCATCACTCTTTGCTTAGACAAAGGTTGTCATCTAGTTTGAGCCAGAATTTAAAGTAGAAATTTAGGAAGGATAACTGCTTACTAGGTAATTTTGACTCTGATAAACTACAGGACGAGAAGTTGAGAAGGACATCCAAAGGGCAGTTGAATATGAAACTGAAGCTTGGAATTTGACAATGTAGAAAATGGATAGATAAATTTCAAGATCTTAGGTGAGTTGGTGAAACTGGGGAGTTTCGAACTGAGGATTCAGAAGATGGATGGAAAGATTTTAGGGAAAAGGTTTGCAGAGTGGCAAACGATGTCCTATAGAGGAAAGTGTCAAAGCTAGCTTGGAAACGTATCGAAAAAGCTTCAAGCTTGGTAGAAGACATAAAGTTTTTTTCAATGAGATATTCCTCAGTGGTAGATCTTACTGTTCCTCGGTGATAGATCTTAGAGAGTATAAGGAAGTAAAGAGAGAAGAGAAGGCGCTAAAAGCTAAATTATTATGAGCTATCTAATACAGAGAAACTAGAGATTAGATTTTGAAGTACCTAAAGTTTCTGCTCCAACTCCCACTTGACACCAGAAACACATACCTGGAGGATGAGCATAAGTTATGCAATATTTATTTCAGCTACCCGAGCTCGAAGATTATGCTCGCGTAAAAGCTCTTATTGGTCTTTCTGATTATATATATATACATACTTGATATCCATTGCAGTTCGCTGAATGTTCGATTTTTCCTGTTTTGTATAAAGTTGTCTTATTAGTTTATTTCTTTCTTTTTTCTTTGTTGTTACTCCCCCAACTTCTTTTGTCGTATGGGGAGCTTCTTTTGTTGTATGTTAATTAAAAATACAAATTGAATAAACAAAATGTAATACAATATGTCTAGTTCATTCTTCTAGGCTGATTGATGAGAGCATGTCTTAGAAAGAAAAGTCTGGGGTTACGAGGTCTTAAAAAAGAGAATAGTTGTGAAAAGACCGTTATCCCGCTATACATAGCGATAATTTCCTCCCTGTACCGCATATTATTCGTTCCTAGCCCCCCGCTACCTCTCAATGTAAAAAAAAACTTTCCTATGACCACTAAAAATAGCTACAAAAAGAGATTCTTAAATATTTTTAAGAACTTTTAAAACAGCTTCTTATTTTACTTACATGGCCCTTGTGTTTCAGGATTCGTTCTTAAAGAACTTGGACAAAAATTAAAACTTTAGCCTAAAGAGCGAGGTACTGAGGATGGGGCAATCCCTCTCATACAAGAAATAATTTCTGTTAATTTTAAGTTTTAAGGTTGTTCTTATTTCTGTTAAAAAAGCTTGTTTTTCTTTATTTAATTTCTGACCGTTTTTCAAATAATGCTGGGAAATCTAGCTACCATCCATGGAAAATTCCCTCCCTCTATGGAAAAGTCCTTCAAGTAAAGTTCCTCCCACGTAAAATACCTCGTCCCCCAGGAAAATTTCATCTCGCTGAAAATTCTCCATGGAAAATTTTTCGTGAACGATTCTGTCTAAAATATTCTCCTCGGCATACTTTCATTTGAAAAAGATTTAAATTCTAATCGTACTCTTGCATTTCAATGAAAGAAATTCAAAATGAAGTATGAAAATCAACAGAATGTAACTGTGACAAGGTAAAGCACAACAAAACACTACTGAAATATTCCAACTCTTGCATTTCACGAAAGAAATTCAAAATGAACTTCGAAAAATAAAGAGAATGTAACTGTGACAAGGTAAAGCACAACAAGACACTACTGAAATATTCCAACTCTTGCATTTCACGAAAGAAATTCAAAATGAACTTTGAAAAATTAAGAGAATGTAACTGTGACAAGGTAAAGCACAACAAAACACTAATGAAACATTCCAACTCTTGCATTTCAAAGAAAGAAATCCAAAATTAACTTTGAAAAATCATGAGAATGTAGCTGTGACAAGGTAAACCACGACAAGACACTACTGAAATATTCCAATTCTTGCATTTCACGAAAGAAATTCAAAATGAACTGTGAAAAATTAAGAGAATGTAACTGTGACAAGGTAAAGCACAACAAAACACTACTGAAATATTCCAACTCTTGCATTTAAATGAAAGAAATTCAAAATGAACTATAAAAATCAACAGAATGTAACTGTGACAAGGTAAAGCACAACAAAACACTACTGAAATATTCCAACTCTTGCATTTCACGACAGAAATTCAAAATGAACTTCGAAAAATCAAGAGAATGTAACTGTGACAAGGTAAAGCACAACAAGTCACTACTGAAATATTCCAACTCTTGCATTTCACGACAGAAATTAAATATGAACTTTGAAAAATCATGAGAATGTAGCTGTGACAAGGTAAACCACGACAATACACTGCTGAAATGTTCCAATTCTTGCATTTCACGAAAGAAATTCAAAATGAACTTCGAAAAATCAACAGAATGTAACTGTGACAAGGTAAAGCACAACAAGTCACTACTGAAATATTCCGACTCTTGCATTTCAACGAAAGAAATCCAAAGTGAACTTTGAAAAATCATGAGAATGTAGCTGTGACAAGGTAAACCACGACAAGACACTACTGAAATATTCCAATTCTTGCATTTCACGAAAGAAATTCAAAATGAACTTTGAAAAATTAAGCAAATGTAACTGTGACAAGGTAAAGCACAACAAAACACTACTGAAATATTCCAACTCTTGCATTTCAATGAAATAAATTCAAAATGAACTATGAAAATCAACAGAATGTAACTGTGACAAGGTAAAGCACAACAAAACACTACTGAAATATTCTAACTCTTGCATTTCACGACAGAAATTCAAAATGAACTTCGAAAAATCAAGAGAATGTAACTGTGACAAGGTGAAGCACAACAAGTCACTACTGAAATATTCCAACTCTTGCATTTCACGAAAGAAATTCAAAATGAACTTTGAAAAATAAAGAGAATGTAACTGTTACTAGGTAAAGCACAAAAAAACAATACTGAAATATTCCAACTCTTGCATTTCAATGAAAGAAATTCAAAATGAACTATGAAAATCAATAGAATGTAACTGTGACAAGGTAAAGCAAAACAAAACACTACTGAAATATTCCAACTCTTACATTTTACGACTGCAATACAAAATGAACATCGAAAAATCAAGAGAATGTAACTGTGACAAGGTAAAGCACAACAATTAACTACTGAAATACTCCAACTCTTTCATTTCAACGAAAGAAATCCAAAATGAACTTTGAAAAATCATGAGAATGTAGCTGTGACAAGGTAAACCACGACAAGACACTACTGAAATATTCCAATTCTTGCATTTCACGAAAGAAATTCAAAATGAACTTTGAAAAATAAAGATAATGTAAGTGTGATAATGAAAAGCACAACAAAACAATAATGAAATATTCCAAATATTTCATTTCAATTAAAGAAATTAAAATATAAATCTTAAAATAAACCTAATTTATCTTTGAAACTGTAATGCACAACAACAAACTGTTGAAATATTCCAACTCTTGCATTTCACGAAAGAAATTCAAAATGAACTTCGAAAAATCAAGAGAATGTAACTGTGATAAGGTAAAGCAGAACAAGTCACTACTGAAATATTCCAACTCTTGCATTTAACGACAGAAATTCAAAATGAACTTAGAAAAATCATGAGACTGTAGCTGTGACAAGGTAAACCACGACAAGACACTACTGAAATATTCCAATTCTTGCATTTCACGAAAGAAATTCAAAATGAACTTTGAAAAATTAAGAGAATGTAACTGTGACAAGGTAAAGCACAACAAAACACTACTGAAATATTCCAACTCTTGCATTTCAATGAAAGAAATTCAAAATGAACTATGAAAATCAACAGAATGTAACTGTGACAAGGTAAAGCACAACAAAACACTACTGAAATATTCCAACTCTTGCATTTCACGACAGAAATTCAAAATGAACTTCGAAAAATCAAGAGAATGTAACTGTGACAAGGTAAAGCATAACAAGTCACTACTGAAATATTCCAACTCTTGCTTTTCAATGACAGAAATTCAAGATGAACTTTGAAAAATCATGAGAATGTAGCTGTGACAAGGTAAACCACGACAAGACACTACTGAAATATTCCAATTCTTGCATTTCACTAAAGAAATTCAAAATGAACTTTGAAAAATTAAGAAAATGTAACTTTGACAAGGTAAAGCACAACAAACTACTACTCAAATATTCCAACTCTTGCATTTCAATGCAAGAAATTCAAAATGAACTTTGAAAATCGACAGAATGTAACTGTGACAAGGTAAAGCACAACAAAACACTACTGAAATATTACAACTCTTGCATTTCACGACAGAAATTCAAAATGAACTTCGAAAAATCAAGAGAATGTAACTGTGACAAGGTAAAGCACAACAAGTCAGTACTGAAATATTCCAACTCTTGCATTTCACGACAGAAATTCAAAATGAACTTTGGAAAAATCATGAGAATGTAGCTGTGACAAGGTGAACTACAACATGACACTACTGAAATATTCCAATTCTTGCATTTCAAGAAAGAAATTCAAAATGAACTTTGAAAAATTAAGAGAATGTAACTGTGACAAGGTAAAGCACAACAAAACACTACTGAAATATTCCAACTCTTGCATTTCAATGAAAGAAATTCAAAATGAACTATGAAAATCAACAGAATGTAACTGTGACAAGGTAAAGCACAACAAAACACTACTCAAATATTCCAACTCTTGCATTTCACGACAGAAATTCAAAATGAACTTCGAAAAATCAAGAGAATGTAACTGTGACAAGGTAAAGCACAACAAGTCACTACTGAAATATTCCAACTCTTGCATTTCAACGAAAGAAATCCAAAATAAACTTCGAAAAATCAAGAGAATGTAACTGTGACAAGGTAAAGCACAACAAGTCACTACTGAAATATTCCAACTCTTGCATTTTACGACAGAAATTCAAAATGAACTTCGAAAAATCAAGAGAATGTAACTGTGACAAGGTAAAGCACAACAAGTCACTACTGAAATATTCCAACTCTTGCATTTCACGACAGAAATTCAAAATGAACTTTGAAAAATCATGAGAATGAAGCTATGACAAGGTAAACCACGAGAAGGCACTACTGAAATATTCCAATTCTTTCATTTCACGAAAGAAATTCAAAATGAACTTTGAAAAATTAAGAGAATTTAAGTGTGACAAGGTAAAGCACAACAAAACACTACTGAAATATTCCAACTCTTGCATTTCAATGAAAGAAATACAAAATGAAATATGAAAATCAACAGAATGTAACTGTGACAAGGTAAAGCACAAAAACACACTACTGAAATATTCCAACTCTTGCATTTCGAGTAATAAATTAAAAATGAACTTAGAAAAATCATGAGAATGTAACTGTGACAAGGTAAAGCACAACAAGTCACTACTGAAATAGTCCAAGTCTTGCATTTCACGAAAGAAATTCAAAATGAACTTTGAAAAATTAAGAGAATGTAACTGTGACAAGGTAAAGCACAACAAAACACTACTGAAATATTCCAACTCTTGCATTTCAATAAAAGAAATTCAAAATGAACTATGAAAATCAACAGAATGTAACTGTGACAAGGTAAAGCACAACAAAACACTACTGAAATATTCCAACTCTTGCATTTCACGACAGAAATTCAAAGTGAACTTCGAAAAATCAAGAGACTGTAAATGTGACAATGTAAAGCATAACAATTCACTACTGAAATATTCCAACTCTTGCATTTCACGACATAAATTCAAAATGAACTTTGAAAAATCATGAGAATGTAGCTGTGACAAGGTAAACCACGACAAGACACTACTGAAATATTCCACTTCTTGCATTTCACGAAAGAAATTCAAAATGAACTTTGAAAATTAAGAGAATGTAACTGTGACAAGGTAAAGCACAACAAAACACTACTGAAATATTCCAACTCTTGCATTTCAATGAAAGAAATTCAAAATGAACTATGAAAATCAAGAGAATGTAACTGCGACAAGGTAAAGCCCAGCAAAACACTACTGAAATATTCCAACTCTTGCATTTCAATGAAAAAAATTCAAAATGAACTATGAAAATCAAAAGAATGTAACTGTGACAAGGTAAAGCACAACAAAACACTACTGAAATATTCCAACCCTTGCATTTCACGACAGAAATTCAAAATGAACTTCAAAAAATCAAGAGAATGTAACTGTGACAAGGTAAAGCACAACAAGTCACTACTGAAATATTCCAACTCTTGCATTTCACGACAGAAACTCAAAATGAACTTTGAAAAATCATGAGAATGTAGCTGTGACAAGGTAAACCACGAAAAGAAACTACTTAAATATTCCAACTCTTGCATTTCACGAGAGAAATTCAAAATGAACTTCGAAAAATCAAGAAAATATAACTGTGACAAGGTAAAGCAAAGCAAAACACTACTGAAATATTCCAACTCTTGCATTTTACGACAGAAATTCAAAATGAACATCGAAAAATCAAGAGAATGTAACTGTGACAAGGTAAAGCACAACAAGTCACTACTGAAATATTCCAACTCTTGCATTTTACGACAGAAATTCAAAATGAACTTCGAAAAATCAAGAGAATGTAACTGTGACAAGGTAAAGCACAACAAGTCACTACTGAAATATTCCAATTCTTGCATTTCACGAAGAAATTCAAAATGAACTTTGAAAAATTAAGAGAATGTAACTGTGACAAGGTAAAGCACAACAAAACACTACTGAAATATTCCAACTCTTGCATTTCAATGAAAGAAATTCAAAATGAACTATGAAAATCAACAGAATGTAACTGTGACAAGGTAAAGCACAACAAAACACTACTGAAATATTCCAACTCTTGCATTTCACAACAGAAATTCAAAATGAACTTCGAAAAATCAAGAGAATGTAACTCTGACAAGGTAAAGCACAACAAGTCACTACTGAAATATTCCAATTCTTGCATTTCACGACAGAAATTCAAAATGACTTTTGAAAAATCATGAGAATGTAGCTGTGACAAGGTAAACCATGACAAGACACTACTGAAATATTCCAATTCTTGCATTTTACGAAAGAAATTCAAAATGAACTTTGAAAAATTAAGAGAATGTAACTGTGACAAGGTAAAGCACAACAAAACACTACTGAAATATTCCAATTCTTGCATTTCAATGAAAGAGATTCAAAATGAACTATGAAAATCAACAGAATGTAACTGTGACAAGGTAAAGCACAACAAAACACTACTGAAATATTCCAACTCTTGCATTTCACGACAGAAATTCAAAATGAACTTCTAAAAATCAAGAGAATGTAACTGTGACAAGGTAAAGCACAACAAGTCACTACTGAAATATTCCAACTCTTGCATTTCAACTAAAGAAATCCAAAATGAACTTTGAAAAATCATGAGAATGTAGCTGTGACAAGGTAAACCACGACAAGACACTACTGAAATATTCCTATTCTTGCATTTCACGAAAGAAATTCAAAATGAACTTTGAAAAATTAAGAGAATGTAACTGTGACAAGGTAAAGCACAACAAAACACTACTGAAATATTCCAACTCTTGCATTTCAATGAAAGAAATAAAAAATGAAAAATTAAAAAACACAGAAAGAACCAGAGACAGTGTAGAGAACAACAACAAACAACTCAAATATTCCAACTCTTGCATTTCACGACAGAAATTCAAAGTGAACTTCGAAAAATCAAGAGAATGTAACTGTGACAAGGTAAAGCACAAAAAGTCACTACTGAAATATTCCAAGTCTTGCATTTCAACGAAATAAATCCAAAATAAACTTTGAAAAATCATGAGAATGTAGCTGTGACAAGGTAAACCACGACAAGACACTACTGAAATATTCTAATTCTTGCATTTCACGAAAGAAATTCAATATAAACTTTGAAAAATTAAGATAATGTAACTGTGACAAGGTAAAGCACAACAAAACACTACTGAAATATTCCAACTCTTGCATTTCAATGAAAGAAATTCAAAATGAACTATTAAAATCAACAGAATGTAACTGTGACAAGGTAATGCACAACAAAGCACTACTGAAATATTCCAACTCTTGCATTTTACGACAGAAATTCAAAATACACTTCGAAAAATCAAGAGAATGTAACTGTGACAAGGTAAAGCACAACAAGTCACTACTGAAATATTCCAACTCTTGCATTTTACGACAGAAATTCAAAATGAACTTCGAAAAATCAAGAGAATGTAACTGTGACAAGGTAAAGCAAAACAAGTCACTACTGAAATATTCCAACTCTTGCATTTCACGACAGAAATCCAAAATGAACTTTGAAAAATCATGAGAATGAAGCTATGACAAGGTAAACCACGAGAAGACACTACTGAAATATTTCAATTCTTTCATTTCACTAAAGAAATTCAAAATGAACTTTGAAAAATTAAGAGAATGTAAGTATGACAAGGTAAAGCACAACAAAACACTTCTGAAATATTCCAACTCTTGCATTTCAATGAAAGAAATTCAAAATAAAATATGAAAATCAATAGAATGTAACTGTGACAAGGTAAAGCACAACAAAACACTACTGAAATATTCCAACTCTTGCATTTCAAGACAGAAAATCAAAATGAACTTCTAAAAATCAATAGAATTTAACTGAGACAAGGTAAAACCCAACAAGACACTACTGAAGTATTCCAATTCTTGTATTTCTCTAAAGAAATTCAAAATGAACTTTGAAAATTTAAGAGAATGTAACTGTGACAAGGTAAAGCACAACATAACACTACTGAAATATTCCAACTTGTGCATTTCAAGGAAAGAAATTCAAAATGAACTTTAAAAATCATCAGAATGTAACTGTGACAAGGTAAAGCACAACAAAACACTACTGAAATATTCCAACTCTTGCATTTCACGACAAAAATTCAAAGTGAACTTAGAAAAATCAAGAGACCGTAAATGTGACAAGGTAAAGCATAACAAGTCACTACTGAAATATTCCAACTCTTGAATTTCACGACATAAATTCAAAATGAACTTTGAAAAATCATGAGAATGTAGCTGTGACAGGGTAAACCAACGACAAGACACTACTGAAATATTCCACTTCTTGCATTTCACGAAAGAAATTCAAAATGAACTTTGAAAATTAAGAGAATGTAACTGTGACAAGGTAAAGCACAACAAAACACTACTGAAATATTCCAACTCTTGCATTTCAATGAAAGAAATTCAAAATGAACTATGAAAATCAAGAGAATGTAACTGCGATAAGGTAAAGCCCAGCAAAACACTACTGAAATATTCCAACTCTTGCATTTCAATGAAAAAAATTCAAAATGAACTATGAAAATCAAAAGAATGTAACTGTGACAAGGTAAAGCACAACAAAACACTACTGAAATATTCCAACCCTTGCATTTCACGACAGAAATTCAAAATGAACTTCAAAAAATCAAGAGAATGTAACTGTGACAAGGTAAAGCACAACAAGTCACTACTGAAATATTCGAACTCTTGCATTTCACGACAGAAACTCAAAATGAACTTTGAAAAATCATGATAATGTAGCTGTGACAAGGTAAACCACGACAAGACACTACTGAAATATTCCAATTCTTGCATTTCACGAAAGAAATTCAAAATGAACTTCGAAAAATCAAGAGAACGTAACTGTGACAAGGTAAAGCACAACAAAACACTACTGAAATATTCCAGCTCTTGCATTTTACGACAGAAATTCAAAATGAACATCGAAAAATCAAGAGAATGTAACTGTGACAAGGTAAAGCACAACAAGTCACTACTGAAATATTCCAACTCTTGCATTTAACTACAGAAATTCAAAATGAATTTCGAAAAATCAAGAGAATGTAACTGTGACAAGGTAAAGCACAACAAGACACTACTGAAATATTCCAATTCTTGCATTTCACGAAGAAATTCAAAATGAACTTCGAAAAATCAAGAGAATGTAACTGTGACAAGGTAAAGCACAACAAAACACTACTGAAATATTCCAACTCTTGCATTTCAATGAAAGAAATTCAAAATGAACTATGAAAATCA
This sequence comes from Artemia sp. Qi Xiang Cuo, assembly GCF_049724085.1. Taxonomy (NCBI): domain Eukaryota; kingdom Metazoa; phylum Arthropoda; class Branchiopoda; order Anostraca; family Artemiidae; genus Artemia; species Artemia sp. Qi Xiang Cuo. Next base: position 42,338,127 of record NC_142800.1, on the reverse strand, counting down.
ACAGAATGTAACTGTGACAAGGTAAAGCACAACAAAACACTACTGAAATATTCCAACTCTTGCATTTCACGACAGAAATTCAAAATGAACTTCGAAAAATCAAGAGAATGTAACTCTGACAAGGTAAAGCACAACAAGTCACTACTGAAATATTCCAACTCTTGCATTTCACGACAGAAATTCAAAATGACTTTTGAAAAATTATGAGAATGTAGCTGTGACAAGGTAAACCACGACAAGACACTACTGAAATATTCCAATTCTTGCATTTTACGAAAGAAATTCAAAATGAACTTTGAAAAATTAAGAGAATGTAACTGTGACAAGGTAAAGCACAACAAAACACTACTGAAATATTCCAATTCTTGCATTTCAATGAAAGAGATTCAAAATGAACTATGAAAATCAACAGAATGTAACTGTGACAAGGTAAAGCACAACAAAACACTACTGAAATAGTCCAACTCTTGCATTTTACGACAGAAATTCAAAATGAACTTCGAAAAATCAAGAGAATGTAACTGTGACAAGGTAAAGCACAACAAGTCACTACTGAAATATTCCAACTCTTGCATTTCAACTAAAGAAATCCAAAATGAACTTTGAAAAATCATGAGAATGTAGCTGTGACAAGGTAAACCACGACAAGACACTACTAAAATATTCCTATTCTTGCATTTCACGAAAGAAATTCAAAATGAACTATGAAAAATAAAGAGAATGTAACTGTGACAAGGTAAAGCACAACAAAACATTACTGAAATATTCCAACTCTTGCATTTCAATGAAAGAAATAAAAAATTACAACTGAAAAAAAACATACTGTCCCACTGAACAAGTAAAGAACAACAGAACACTACTGAAATATTCCAACTCTTGCATTTCACGACAGAAATTCAAAATGAACTTCGAAAAATAAAGAGAATGTAACTGTGACATGGTAAAGCACAACAAGTCACTACTGAAATATTCCAACTCTTGCATTTCACGACAGAAATTCAAAATGAACTTTGAAAAATCCTGAGAATGTAGCTGTGACAAGGTAAACCACGACAAGACACTACTGAAATATTCCAATTCTTGCATTTCACGAAAGAAATTCAAAATGAACTTTGAATAATTAAGAGAATGTAACTGTGACAAGGTAAAGCACAACAAAACACTGCTGAAATATTCCAACTCTTGCATTTCAATAAAAGAAATTCAAAATGATCTATAAAAATCAAGAGAATGTAACTGTGACAAGGTAAAGCACAACAAAACACTACTGAAATATTCCAACTCTTGGATTTTACGACAGAAATTCAAAATGAACTTCGAAAAATCAAGAGAATGTAACTGTGACAAGGTAAAGCACAACAAGTCACTACTGAAATATTCCAACTCTTGCATTTCAACGAAAGAAATCCAAAATGAACTTTGAAAAATCATGAGAATGTAGCTGTGACAAGGTAAACCACGACAAGACACACTGAAATATTCCAACTCTTGCATTTCACGACAGAAATTCAAAATGAACTCTGAAAAATCAAGAGAATTTAACTGTGACAAGGTAAAGCACAACAAGTCAGTACTGAAATATTCCAACTCTTGCATTTCACGACAGAAATTCAAAATGAACTTTGAAAAATCATGAGAATGTAGCTGTGACAAGGTAAACCACAGCATGACACTACTGAAATATTCCAATTCTTGCATTTCACGAAAGAAATTCAAAATGAACTTTGAAAAATTAAGAGAATGTAATTGTGACAAGGTAATGCACAACAAAACACTACTGAAATATTCCAACTCTTGCATTTCAATGAAAGAAATTCAAAATGAACTATGAAAATCAACATAATGTAACTGTGACAAGGTAAAGCACAATAAAACACTAATGAAATATTCCAACTCTTGCATTTCACGACAGAAATTTAAATTGAACTTAAAAAAATCAAGAGAATGTAACTATGACAATGTAAAGCACAACAAGTCACTACTGAAATATTCCAACTCTTGCATTTCAACGAAAGAAATCCAAAATGAACTTTGAAAAATCATGAGAATGTAGCTGTGACAAGGTAAACCACGACAAGACACTACTGAAATATTCCAATTCTTGCATTTCACGAAAGAAATTCAAAATGAACTTTGAAAAATTAAGAGAATGTAACTGTGACAAGGTAAAGCACAACAAAACACTACTTAAATATTCCAACTCTTGCATTTCAACGAAATAAATTCAAAATGAACTATGAAAATCAACAGAATGTAACTGTGACAAGGTAAAGCACAACAAAACACTACTGAAATATTCCAACTCTTGCATTTCACGACAGAAATTTAAAATGAACTTCGAAAAATCAAGAGAATGTAACTGGGACAAGGTAAAGCACAACAAGTCACTACTGAAATATTCCAACTCTTGCATTTCAACGAAAGAAATCCAAAATGAACTTTGAAAAATCATGAGAATGTAGCTGTGACAAGGAAAACCACGACAAGACACTACTGAAATATACCAATTCTTGCATTTCGCGAAAGAAATTCAAAATGAACTTTGAAAAATCAAGAGAATGTAACTGTGACAAGGTAAAGCACAGCAAAACACTACTGAAATATTCCAACTCTTGCGTTTCAATGAAAGAAATTTAAAATGAACTATGAAAATCAACAGAATGTAACTGTGACAAGGTAATGCACAACAAAGCACTACTGAAATATTCCAACTCTTGCATTTTACGACAGAAATTCAAAATGAACTTCGAAAAATCAAGAGAATGTAACTGTGACAAGGAAAAGCACAACAAGTCACTACTGAAATATTTCAACTCTTGCATTACACGAAAGAAATACAAAATGAACTTTGAAAAATCATGAGAATGTAGCTGTGACAAGGTAAACCACGACAAGACACTACTGAAATATTCCAATTCTTGAATTTCACGAAATAAATTTGATATGAACTTTGAAAAATTAAGAGAATGTAACTGTGACAAGGTAGAGCACAACAAAACACTGCTGAAATATTCCAACTCTTGCATTTCAATGAAAGAAATTCAAAATTAAATATGAAAATAAACAGAATGTAACTGTGACAAGGTAAAGCACAACAAAATACTACTGAAATATTCCAACTCTTGCATTTCACGACAGAAATTCAAAATGAACTTCGAAAAATCAAGAGAATGTAACTGTGACAAGGTAAAGCACAACAAGACACTACTGAAATATTCCAAATCTTGCATTTCAAGAAATAAAATAAAGATGGACTTTGAAAAATCAAGAGAATGTATCTGTGACAAGGTAAACCACGAGAAGACACTGCTGACATGTTCCAAGTCTTGCATTTCACGAAAGAAATTCAAAATGAACTTCGAAAAATCAACAGAATGTAACTGTGACAAGGTAAAGCACAACAAGTCACTACTGAAATATTCCGACTCTTGCATTTCAACGAAAGAAATCCAAAATGAACTTTGAAAATCATGAGAATGTAGCTGTGACAAGGTAAACCACGACAAGACACTACTGAAATATTCCAATTCTTGCATTTCACGAAAGAAATTCAAAATGAACTTTGAAAAATTAAGCAAATGTAACTGTGACAAGGTAAAGCACAACAAAACACTACTGAAATATTCAAACTCTTGCATTTCAATGAAAGAAATTCAAAATGAAATATTAAAATCAACAGAATGTAACTTTGACAAGGTAAAGCACAACAAAACACTACTGAAATATTCTAACTCTTGCATTTCACGACAGAAATTCAAAATGAACTTCGAAAAATCAAGAGAATGTAACTGTGACAAGGTAAAGCACAACAAAACACTATTGAAATATTCCAACTCTTGCATTTCAATGAAAGAAATTCAAAATGAACTATGAAAATCAACAGAATGTAACTGTGACAAGGTAAAGCACAACAATACACTAATGAAATATTCCAAATCTTGCATTTTACGACAGAAATTCAAAATGAACTTCGAAAAATCAACAGAATGTAACTGTGACAAGGTAAAGCACAACAAGTCACTACTGAAATATTCCAACTCTTGCGTTTCAATGAAAGAAATCCAAAATGAACTTTGATAAATCATGAGAATGTAGCTGTGACAAGGTAAACCACGACAAGACACTACTGAAATATTCCAATTCTTGCATTTCACGAAAGAAATTCAAAATGAACTTTGAAAATTAAAGATAATGTAACTGTTACAATCAAAAGCACAACAAAACACTTCTGAAATATTCCAACTCTTGCATTTCAATGAAGGAAATAAAAATTGAACTATGAAAATAAACAGAATTTAAATGTGACAAGGTAAATCACAAAAAAACACTACTGAAATATACCAACTCTTGCATTTCACGAAAGAAATTCAAAATGAACTTCGAAAAATCAAGAGAATGTAACTGTGATAAGGTAAAGCAGAACAAGTCACTACTGAAATATTCCAACTCTTGCATTTAACGACAGAAATTCAAAATGAACTTTGAAAAATCATGAGACTGTATCTGTGACAAGGTAAACCACGACAAGACACTACTGAAATATTCCAATTCCTGCATTTCACGAAAGAAATTCAAAATGAAATTTGAAAAATTAAGAGAATGTAACTGTGACAAGGTAAAGCACAGCAAAACACTACTGAAATATTCCAACTCTTGCATTTCAACGAAAGAAATTCAAAATGAACTATGAAAATCAACAGAATGTAACTGTGACAAGGTAAAGCACAACAAAACACTACTGAAATATTCCAACTCTTGCATTTAACGACAGAAATTCAAAATGAACTTCAAAAAATCAAGAGAATATAACTGTGACAAGGTAAAGCACAACAAGTCACTACTGAAATATTCCAACTCTTGCATTTCACGACAGAAATTCAAGATGAACTTAGAAAAATCATGAGAATGTAGCTGTGACAAGGTAAACCACGACAAGACACTACTGAAATATTCCAAGTCTTGCATTTCACGAAAGAAATTCAAAATGAACTTTGAAAAATCAACAGAATGTAACTGCGACAAGGTAAAGCACAACAAAACACTAGTGAAATATTCCAACTATTGCATTTCAACGAAAGAAATTCAAAATGAAATTTTAAAATCAAGATAATGTAACTGTGACAAGGTAAAGCACAACAAAACACTACTGAAATATTCCAACTCTTGCATTTCATGACAGAAATTCAAAATGAACTTCGAAAAATCAAGAGAATGTAACTGTGACAAGGTAAAGCACAACAAGTCAGTACTGAAATATTCCAACTCTTGCATTTCACGACAGAAATTCAAAATGAACTTTGGAAAAATCATGAGAATGTAGCTGTGACAAGGTGAACTACAACATGACACTACTGAAATATTCCAATTCTTGCATTTCAAGAAAGAAATTCAAAATGAACTTTGAAAAATTAAGAGAATGTAACTGTGACAAGGTAAAGCACAACAAAACACTACTGAAATATTCCAACTCTTGCATTTCAATGAAAGAAATTCAAAATGAACTATGAAAATCAACAGAATGTAACAGTGACAAGGTAAACCACAACAAAACACTACTCAAATATTCCAACTCTTGCATTTCACGACAGAAATTCAAAATGAACTTCGAAAAATCAAGAGAATGTAACTGTGACAAGGTAAAGCACAACAAGTCACTACTGAAATATTCCAACTCTTGCATTTCAACGAAAGAAATCCAAAATGAACTTTGAAAAATCATGAGAATGTAGCTGTGACAAGGTAAACCACGACAAGACACTACTGAAATATTCCAATTCTTAAATTTCGCTAATGAAATTAAAAATGTTCATATAAAAATTAAGATAATGTAACTGTGACAAGGTAAAGCACAAAAAAACACTACTGAAATATTCCAACTCTTGCATTTCAATGAAAGAAATTCAAAATGAACTATGAAAATCAATAGAATGTAACTGTGACAAGGTAATGCACAACAAAGCACTACTGAAATATTCCAACTCTTGCATTTTACGACAGAAATTCAAAATAAACTTCGAAAAATCAAGAGAATGTAACTGTGACAAGGTAAAGCACAACAAGTCACTACTGAAATATTCCAACTCTTGCATTTTACGACAGAAATTCAAAATGAACTTCGAAAAATCAAGAGAATGTAACTGTGACAAGGTAAAGCAAAACAAGTCACTACTGAAATATTCCAACTCTTGCATTTCACGACAGAAATTCAAAATGAACTTTGAAAAATCATGAGAATGTAGCTATGACAAGGTAAACCACGACAAGACACTGCTGAAATATTCCAATTCTTTCATTTCACGAAAGAAATTCAAAATTAACTTTGAAAAATTAAGAGAATGTAACTGTGACAATGTAAAGCACAACAAAACACTACTGAAATATTCCAACTCTTTCATTTCAATTAAAGAAATTCATATTTAAATATGAAAATCAACATAATGTAACTGAGACAAGGTAAAGCACAACAAAACACTACTGAAATATTCCAACTCTTGCATTTCAAGACAGAAAATCAAAATGAACTTAGAAAAATCAAGAGAATGTAACTGTGACAAGGTAAAACCCAACAAGTCACTACTGAAATATTCCAATTCTTGCATTTCACGAAAGAAATTCAAAATGAACTTTGAAAATTTAAGAGAATGTAACTGTGACAAGGTAAAGCACAACAAAACACTACTGAAATATTCCAACTCTTGCATTTCAATGAAAGAAATTCAAAATGAACTATGAAAATCAACAGAATGTAACTGTGACAAGGTAAAGCACAACAAAACACTACAGAAATATTCCAACTCTTGCATTTCACGACAGAAATTCAAAATGAACTTCGAAAAGTCAAGAGAATGTAACTGTGACAAGGTAAAGCACAACAAGACACTACTGAAATATTCCAACTCTTGCATTTTACGACATAAATTCAAAATGAACTTTTAAAAATCATGAGAATATATCTGTCACAAGGTAAACCACGACAAGACACTACTGAAATATTCCAATTCTTACATTTCACGAGAGAAATTCAAAATGAACTTTGAAAATTAATAGAATGTAACTGTGACAAGGTAAAGCACAACAAAACACTGCTAAAATATTCCAAATCTTGCATTTCAATGAATGAAATTCAAAATGAACTATGAAAATCAACAGAATGTAACTGCGACAAGGTAAAGCCCAACAAAACACTACTGAAATATTCCAACTCTTGCATTTCAATGAAAAAAATTCAAAATGAACTATGAAAATCAAAAGAATGTAACTGTGACAAGGTAAAGCACAACAAAACACTACTGAAATATTCCAACTCTTGCATTTCACGACAGAAATTCAAAATGAACTTCAAAAAATCAAGAGAATGTAACTGTGACAAGGTAAAGCACAACAAGTCACTACTGAAATATTCGAACTCTTGCATTTCACCACAGAAATTCAAAATGAAATTTGAAAAATCATGAGAATGTAACTGTGACAAGGTAAACCACGAAAAGACACAACTGAAATATTCCAACTCTTGTACTTCGCAAGAGAAATTCAAAATGAACTTCGAAAAATCAAGAGAATATAACTGTGACAAGGTAAAGCACAGCAAAACACTACTGAAATATTCCAACTCTTGCATTTTACGACAGAAATTCAAAATGAACATCGAAAAATCAAGAGAATGTAACTGTGACAAGGTAAAGCACAACAAGTCACTACTGAAATATTCCAACTCTTGCATTTTACGACAGAAATTCAAAATGAACTTCGAAAAATCAAGAGAATGTAACTGTGACAAGGTAAAGCACAACAAGCCACTACTGAAATATTCCAACTCTTGCTTTTCACGACAGAAATTCAAAATGAACTTTGAAAAATCATGAGAATGTAGCTGTGACTAGGTAAACCACGACAAGACACTACTGAAATATTCCAATTTTTGCATTTCACGAAGAAATTCAAAATGAACTTTGAAAAATTAAGAGAATGTAACTGTGACAAGGTAAAGCACAACAAAACACTACTGAAATATTCCAACTCTTGCATTTCAATGAAAGAAATTCAAAATGAACTATGAAGTTCAACAGAATGTAACTGTGACAAGGTAAAGCACAACAAAACACTACTGAAATATTCCAACTCTTGCATTTCACAACAGAAATTCAAAATGAACTTCGAAAAATCAAGAGAATGTAACTCTGACAAGGTAAAGCACAACAAGTCACTACTGAAATATTCCAATTCTTGCATTTCACGACAGAAATTCAAAATGACTTTTGAAAAATCATGAGAATGTAGCTGTGACAAGGTAAACCATGACAAGACACTACTGAAATATTCCAATTCTTGCATTTTACGAAAGAAATTCAAAATGAACTTTGAAAAATTAAGAGAATGTAACTGTGACAAGGTAAAGCACAACAAAACACTACTGAAATATTCCAATTCTTGCATTTCAATGAAAGAGATTCAAAATGAACTATGAAAATCAACAGAATGTAACTGTGACAAGGTAAAGCACAACAAAACACTACTGAAATATTCCAACTCTTGCATTTCACGACAGAAATTCAAAATGAACTTCTAAAAATCAAGAGAATGTAACTGTGACAAGGTAAAGCACAACAAGTCACTACTGAAATATTCCAACTCTTGCATTTCAACGAAAGAAATACAAAATGAAATTTGAAAAATCATGAGAATGTAGCTGTGACAAGGTAAACCACGACAAGACACTACTAAAATATTCCAATTCTTGCATTTCACGAAAGAAATTCAAAATGAACTTTGAAAAATTAAGAGAATGTAACTTCGACAAGGTAAAGCACAACAAAACACTACTGAAATATTCCAACTCTTGCATTTCAATGAAAGAAATTCAAAATGAACTATGAAAATAAACAGAATGTAACTGTGACAAGGTAAAGCACAACAAAACACAACTGAAATATTCCAACTCTTGCATTTCACGACAGAAATTCAAAATGAACTTCGAAAAATCAAGAGAATGTAACTGTGACAAGGTAAAGCACAACTAGTCACTACTGAAATATTCCAACTCTTGCATTTCACGACAGAAATTCAAAATGAACTTTGAAAAATCATGAGAATGTAGCTGTGACAAGGTAAACCACGACAAGACACTACTGAAATATTCCAACTCTTGCATTTCACGACAGGAATTCAAAATGAACTTTGAATAATTAAGAGAATGTAACTGTGACAAGGTAAAGCACAACAAAACACTACTGAAATATTCCAACTCTTGCATTTCAATGAAAGAAATTCAAAATGAACTATGAAAATCAACAGACTGTAACTGTGACCAGGTAAAGCACAACAAAACACTACTGAAATATTCCAACTCTTGGATTTTACGACAGAAATTCAAAATGAACTTCGAAAAATCAAGAGAATGTAACTGTGACAAGGTAAAGCACAACAAGTCACTACTGAAATATTCCAACTCTTGCATTTCAACGAAAGAAATCCAAAATGAACTTTTAAAAATCATGAGAATGTAGCTGTGACAAGGTAAACCACTACAAGACACACTGAAATATTCCAATTCTTGCATTTCACGAAAGAAATTCAAAATGAACTTTGAAAAATCAAGAGAATGTAACTGTGACAAGGTAAAGCAAAACAAGTCAGTACTGAAATATTCCAACTCTTGAATTTCACGACAGAAATTCAACATGAACTTTTAAAAATCATGAGAATGTAGCTCTGACAACGTAAAGCACAGCATGACACTACTGAAATATTCCAATTCTTGCATTTCACGAAAGAAATTCAAAATGAACTTCGAAAAATTAAGAGAATGTAACTGTGACAAGGTAATGCACAACAAAACACTACTGAAATATTCCAACTCTTGCATTTCAATGAAAGAAATTCAAAATGAACTATGAAAATCAACATAATCTAACTGTGACAAGGTAAAGCCCAATAAAACACTACTGAAATATTCCAACTCTTGCATTTCACGACAGAAATTTAAATTGAACTTCGAAAAATCAAGAGAATGTAACTGTGACAAGGTAAAGCACAACAAGTCACTACTGAAATATTCCAACTCTTGCATTTCAACGAAAGAAATCCAAAATGAACTTTGAAAAATCATGAGAATGTAGCTGTGACAAGGTAAACCACGACAAGACACTACTGAAATATTCCAATTCTTGTATTTCACGAAAGAAATTCAAAATTAACTTAAAAAATTAAGAGAATGTAACTGTGACAAGGTAAAGCACAACAAAACACTACTGAAATATTCCAACTCTTGCATTTCAATGAAAGAAATTCAAAATGAACTATGAAAATCAACATAATGTAACTGTGACAAGGTAAAGCACAACAAAACACTACTGAAATATTCCAACTCTTGCATTTCACGACAGAAATTTAAATTGAACTTCGAAAAATCAAGAGAATGTAACTAGGACAAGGTAAAGCACAACCATTCACTACTGAAATATTCCATCTCTTGCATTTCAACGAAAGAAATCCAAAATGAACTTTGAAAAATCATGAGAATGTAGCTGTGACAAGGTAAACCACGACAAGACACTACTGAAATATACCAATTCTTGCATTTCGTGAAAGAAATTCAAAATGAACTTTGAAAAATTAAGAGAATGTAACTGTGACAAGGTAAAGCACAACAAAACACTACTGAAATATTCCAACTCTTGCATTTCAATGAAAGAAATTTAAAATGAACTATGAAAATCAACAGAATGTAACTGTGACAAGGTAATGCACAACAAAGCACTACTGAAATATTCCAACTCTTGCATTTTACGACAGAAATTCAAAATAAACTTCGAAAAATCAAGAGAATGTAACTGTGAAAAGGTAATGCAAAGCAAGTCACTACTGAAATATTCCAACTCTTGCATTTTACGACAAAAATTCAAAATGAACTTCGAAAAATCAATAAAATGTAACTGTGACAAGGTAAAGCACAACAAGTCACTACTGAAATATTCCAACTCTTGTATTTCACGACAGAAATTCAAAATGAACTTTGAAAAATCATGAGAATGTAGCTGTGACAAGGTAAACCACGACAAGACACTACTGATATATTCCAATTCTTGCATTTCACGAGAGAAATTCAAAATGAACTTTGAAAAATTAAGAGAATGTAACTGTGACAAGGTAAAGCACAACAAAACACTACTGAAATATTCCAACTCTTGCATTTCAATGAAAGAAATTCAAAATGAACTATGAAAATCAACAGAATGTAACTGTGACAAGGTAAAGCACAACAAAACACTACTGCAATATTCCAACTCTTGCATTTCACGACAGAAATTCAAAATGAACATCGAAAAATCAAGAGAATGTAACTGTGACAAGTTAAAGCACAACAAGTCACTACTGAAATATTCCAACTCTTGCATTTCAACGAAAGAAATCCAAAATGAACTTTGAAAAATCATGAGAATGTAGCCGTGACAAGGTAAACTACGACAAGACACTACTGAAATATTCCAATTCTTGCATTTCACGAAAGAAATTCAAAATGAACTTTGAAAAATTAAGAGAATGTAACCGTTGCAAGGTAAAGCACAACAAAACACTACTGAAATATTCCAACTCTTGCATTTCAATGAAAGAAATTCAAAATGAACTATGAAAATCAACAGAATGTAACTGTGACAAGGTAAAGTACAACAAAACACTACTGAAATATTCCAACTCTTGCATTTCACGACAGAAATTCAAAATGAACTTCGAAAAATCAAGAGAATGTAACTGTGACAAGGTAAAGCACAACAAGTCACTACTGAAATATTCCAACTCTTGCATTTCACGACAGAAATTCAAAATGAACTTTGAAAAATCATGAGAATGTAGCTGTGACAAGGTAAACCACTACAAGACACTACTGAAATATTCCAAATCTTGCATTTCACGACAGAAATTCGAAATGAACTTTGAAAATTAAGAGAATGTAACCGTGACAAGGTAAAGCGCAACAAAACACTACTGAAATATTCCAACTCTTGCATTTCAATGAAAGAAATTCAAAATGAACTATGAAAATCAACAGAATGTAACTGTGACAAGGTAATGCACAACAAAACACTACTGAAATATTCAAACTCTTGCATTTCATGACAGAAATTCAAAATGAACTTCGAAAAATAAAGAGAATGTAACTATGACAAGGTAAAGCACAACAAGTCACTACTGAAATATTCGAACTCTTGCATTTCACGACAGAAATTCAAAATGAACTTTGAAAAATCATGATAATGTAGCTGTGACAAGGTAAACCACGACAAGACACTACTGAAATATTTCAATTCTTGCATTTCACGAAAGAAATTCAAAATGAACTTCGAAAAATCAAGAAAATATAACTGTGACAAGGTAAAGCAAAGCAAAACACTACTGAAATATTCCAACTCTTGCATTTTACGACAGAAATTCAAAATGAACATCGAAAAATCAAGAGAATGTAACTGTGGCAAGGTAAAGCACAACAAGTCACTACTGAAATATTCCAACTCTTGCATTTTACGACAAAAATTCAAAATGTACTTCGAAAAATCAAGAGAATGTAACTGTGAGAAGGTAAAGCACAACAAACCACTACTGAAATATTCCAACTCTTGCATTTCAATGAAAGAAATTCAAAATGAACTTTGAAAATCAACAGAATGTAACTTTGACAAGGTAAAGCACAACAAAACACTACTGAAATATTCCAAGTCTTGCATTTCACGACAGAAATTCAAAATGAACTTCGAAAAATCAAGAGAATGTAACTGTGACAAGGTAAAGCACAACAAGTCAGTACTGAAATGATCCAACTCTTGCATTTCACGACAGAAATTCAAAATGAACTTTGAAAAATCATGAGAATGTAGCTGTGACAAGGTAAACCACAACATGACACTACTGAAATATTCCAATTCTTGCATTTCACGAAAGAAATTCAAAATGAACTTTGAAAAATTAAAAGAATGTAACTGGGACAAGGTAAAGCACAACAAAACACTACTGAAATATTCCAACTCTTGCATTTCAATGAAAGAAATTCAAAATGAACTATGAAAATCAACAGAATGTAACTGTGACAAGGTAAAGCACAACAAAACACTACTGAAATATTCCAACTCTTGCATTTCACGACAGAAATTTAAAATGAACTTCGAAAAATCAAGAGAATGTAACTGTGACAAGGTAAAGCACAACAAGTCACTACTGAAATATTCCAACTCTTGCATTTCAACGAAAGAAATCCAAAATGAACTTTGAAAAATCATGAGAATGTAGCTGTGACAAGGTAAACCACGACAAGACACTACTGAAATATTCCAATTCTGGCATTTCGCTAAAGAAATTCAAAATGAACTTTGAAAAATTAAGAGAATGTAACTGTGACAAGGTTAAGCACAAAAAAACATTACTGAAATATTCCAACTCTTGCATTTCAATGAAAGAAATTAAAAATTAACTATTAAAATCAACAGAATGTAACTGTGACAAGGTAATGCACAACAAAGCACTACTGAAATATTCCAACTCTTGCATTTTACGACAGAAATTCAAAATGAACTTCGAAAAATCAAGAGAATGTAACTGTGACAAGGTAAAGCACAACAAGTCACTACTGAACTATTCCAACTCTTGCATTTTACGACAGAAATTCAAAATGAACTTCGAAAAATCAAGAGAATGTAACTGTGACAAGGTAAAGCACAACAAGTAACTACTGAAATATTCCAACTCTTGCATTTCACGACAGAAATCCAAAATGAACATTGAAAAATCGTGATAATTTATCTGTTACAAGTTAAATCACGACAATACTATACTGAAATATTCCAAGTCTTGCATTTCTAGAAAGAAATTCAAAATGAACTTCGAAAAATTAAGAAAATGTAACTGTGACAAGGTAAAGCACAACAAAACACTACTGAAATATTCCAACTCTTGCATTTAAATGAAATAAATTCAAAATGAACTATGAAAATCAGCAGAATGTATCTGTGACAAGGTAAAGCACAACAAAACAATTCTGAAATATTCCAACTCTTGCATTTCACGACAGAAATTCAAAATGAACTTCGAAAAATCAAGAGAATGTAACTGTGACAAGGTAAAGTACAACAAGTCACTACTGAAATATTCCAACTCTTGCATTTCAACGAAAGATATCCAAAATGAACTTTAAAAAATCATGAGAATGTAGCCGTGACAAGGTAAACTACGACAAGACACTACTGAAATATTCCAATTCTTGCATTTCACGAAAGAAATTCAAAATGAACTTTGAAAAATTAAGAGAATGTAACTGTGGCAAGGTAAAGCACGACAAAACACTACTGAAATATTCCAACTCTTGCATTTCAATGAAAGAAATTCAAAATGAACTATGAAAATCAACAGAATGTAACTGTGACAAGGTAAAGCGCAACAAAACACTACTGAAATATTCCAGCTCTTGCATTTCACGACAGAAATTCAAAATGAACTTCGAAAAATCAAGAGAATGTAACTGTGACAAGGTAAAGCACAACAAGTCACTACTGAAATATTCCAACTCTTGCATTTCACGACAGAAATTCAAAATGAACTTTGAAAAATCATGAGAATGTAGCTGTGACAAGGTAAACCACGACAAGACACTACAGAAATATTCCAATTCTTGAATTTCACTAAATAAATTCAAAATTAACATTTTAAAATTAAGATAATGTAACTGTGACAAGGTAAAGCACAACAAAACACTACTGAAATATTCCAACTCTTGCATTTCAATGAAAGAAATTCAAAATGAACTATGAAAATCAACAGAATGTAACTGCGACAAGGTAAAGCACAACAAAACACTACTGAAATATTCCAACTCTTGCATTTCAATGAAAGAAATTCAAAATGAACAATGAAAATCAGCAGAATGTAACCGTGAAAAGGTAAAGCACAACAAAACACTACTGAAATATTCCAACTCTTACATTTCACGACAGAAATTCAAAATGAACTTCGAAAAATCAAGAGAATGTAACTGTGACAAGGTAAAGCACAACAAGTCACTACTGAAATATTCGAACTCTTGCATTTCACGACAGAAACTCAAAATGAACTTTGAAAAATCATGATAATGTAGCTGTGACAAGGTAAACCACGACAAGACACTACTGAAATATTCCAATTCTTGCATTTCACGAGAGAAATTCAAAATGAACTTAGAAAAATCAAGAAAATATAACTGTGACAAGGTAAAGCAAAGCAATACACTACTGAAATATTCCAACTCTTGCATTTTACGACAGAAATTCAAAATGAACATCGAAAAATCAAGAGAATGTAACTGTGACAAGGTAAAGCACAACAAGTCACTACTGAAATATTCCAACTCTTGCGTTTTACGACAGAAATTCAAAATGAACTTCGAAAAATCAAGAGAATGTAACTGTGACAAGGTAAAGCACAACAAGTCACTACTGAAATATTCCAACTCTTGCATTTCACGACAGAAATTCAAAATTTACTTTGTAAAATCATGAGAATGTAGCTGTGACAAGGTAAACCACGACAAGACACTACTGAAATATTCCAATTCTTGCATTTCACGAAAGAAATTCAAAATGAACTTTGAAAAATTAAGAGAATGTAACTGTGACAAGGTAAAGCACAACAAAACACTACTGAAATATTCCAACTCTTGCATTTCAATGAAAGAAATTCAAAATGAACTATGAAAATCAATAGAATGTAACTGTGACAAGGTAAAGTACAACAAAACACTACTGAAATATTCCAACTCTTGCATTTCACGACAGAAATTCAAAATGAACTTCAAAAAATCAAGAAAATGTAACTGTGAGAAGGTGAAGCACAACAAGTCACTACTGAAATATTCCAACTCTTGCATTTCAACGAAAGAAATTCAAAATGAAGTTTGAAAAATTAAGAGAATGTAACTGTGACAAGGTAAAGCACAATAAAACACTACTGAAATATTCCAACTCTTGAATTTCAAAGAAAGAAATTCAAAATGAACTATGAAAATCAACAGAATGTAACTGTGACAAGGAAAAGCACAACAAAACACTACTGAAATATTCCAACTCTTGCATTTTAATGAAAGAAATTCAAAATTAACTTTCTGAGTATTCTTAGTTTTCCCTCCAAAATTGACCCCCCCCCCTCCCCTGCCCTCAGAAATTGGGAGATGGATGGCCTCTGAGCCTTGCCCTTGAGGCAGATCCCAGTTATTTTCAATTCTGAGCATTTTTTATTTTCCCTCCAAAATTGAACCCCCCCCCTCCCCTACCCTCAGAAATGGGGGAACGAAGGGCCTCTGAGCCTTGCCCTTGAGGCAGATCACGCTTTATTTTATATTCTGATCATTTTTGATTTTCCCTCCAAAATTGACCCCCCCTCCCCTGCCCTCAGAAATGAGGAAACTATGGGCCTCTGAGCCTTGCCCTTGAGGCAGATCCCATTTATTTTTGATTCTGAGCATTTTTTATTTTCCCTCCAAAATTGACCCCCCTCCCCTGCCCTCAGAAATTGGGGAACGAAGGGCTTCTGAGCCTTCCCCTTGAGGCAGATCACGCTTTATTTTCGATTCTGTGAATTTTTGGTTCTCCCTCCAAAATTGACCCCCCTCCCTGCCCTCAGAAATGGGGGGACGAAGGGCCTCTGAGCCTTCCCCTTGAGACAGATCTCATTTATTTTCGATTCTGTGTTTTTTTTGTTTCCCCTCTAAAATTGACCCCCCCTGCCCTCAGAAAGGTGGGAAAGAAGGGCCTCTGCGCCTTCCACTTGCGGTAGATAATTTTTATTTTCGATTATGAGTATTTTTGGTTTTCCCTCCAAAATTGACCCTTCACGTTAAAAAATTATCCAATCACTAATTACCCCTTTTTTGCAAATGTCAATCAATGAATTCCTATTGTAAAAGCGTGTTTAATCATGTAACCTAACCCACAGTACAGCAATTTGATATGCGTAGCCTACTGCCAGGAACCAGTGGCGGGATCCTTGCTCGTAATTGCTAATCACCTTAACCCTTTTATCCATCGTCAAGTACATGCTCCAAAAATATTTTATTCAGAGATTTCACGTTAAAAAATTATCAAATCACTAATTACTCCTTTTTTGCAAATGTCTATCGCTCTGAATCTATTTGAAAAGGTGCAATGCCCTATAGAAGTATTACCTATATTCCTCATAGAAGTATAAGGCCATGTAAGAGGATACTCACTCTATTTGAAAATAGCATAGGAAGGCCCCACATGATATAGGAAGGACCGTAAAGGTCCCAAATAGCATAGGAAGGACAGTGAAGGTCACTAATAGCATAGGAAGGACCGTAAAGGCCTAAAATAGTATAGGAAGGAACGTAAAGGCCCAGAATAGCATAGGAAGGAACGTAAAGGCCCAGAATAGCATAGGAAGGAACGTAAAGGCCCAGAATAGCATAGGAAGGAACGTTCCCTATTATGTCATTATGTCCAGGCACATAGAAATATGTCCTTTGGACATAAAATATGTCCAGTTGGCAACCCTGTGTATGATGTAAAAAAGTTCTTTCAAGACCTGGCCGTTGGATCAATAAAAAAATCACTATGAATCATTCAGGAGCCTCTCTCCCAATCCCCTTAAATCTCGCTTTTCCCCCTTCCTGTTTGTGGGTGTAAACTTGGTTCTCCAATTTTATAAGAAATACCATATATAATATAACAAATGCATTTTCTATAGTTGGATGTGATCCACATCTGGCTAGGCTCTTGCAAACAAAAAAATTAGTTAATTTGAAACAAAAGAGCTACTTAGGACAAAAACGCTAAGATTTTCGCTAGTTTTTTGTATAATTCTTCACTCTTTGTATATTATTTAGCATAAATTTGACAATGAAAGTCAATGCTTTCTGTATTGGCAATAATTGTCAAAAAACCAATGTTTCTGTTTTTAGGTGTAACCACTCACCGAATTTTGTATTTTCATACTTGAGCCTTTTAGAAAATACGTAAAGTAATAAATATAACTTTAATCTAGAAATTTCAGAACGAACGAATATGAATTCTGTGCTGGATACCAGGTTAAACTTTCGAAACATCAAAAATCAAAAACAATATAACTATGCATAATAAATGAAGTCTCAAAAAATTACGCATATAAAAGTTTCTACATACCTTTCTATGTAATATCCATTTTTTATTTTCCAAGTACGAATATGTCAAAGCAGTCTCATAATATATGACCTCTAATAGGAAAAAGACAACTGTTAAGACGGTAATAAGTGAAGTATACAATTTTTTTTTTTTTTTATCTGAGACTCTTAATGGACTGCAAAGGCGTTAAAATAACAAGTACGAACATGGACTGTTCATTAATAGAAGGTGTTGCATTCTCTTCTTTTTATGCGCTGAAGTCTAATTTGTCCAGCAAGCAGAGGAATTTCATACAGCGCGTAAGTAACTACCTTCATTTGCTAAGAGTAGAAAGTCCCTATAACAAACATAAACTTGTCTCTTAATAGTCAACCGAAAACAATCTTACTTTATTTAATTGGTAAGGGTCAGTAACACTTAGCCAATCACATTAGGAGGTCAAACAGGTAATTGAAGCCATTATTTTCCCTGAATACTTTTACAACCAGGGTCCAGTTTACTTCCAATCATCACAAGGGAGTACAACCTGACAAAATCTTCGGCCCTCGCAAAATAGTATACGTTACGGCTTGAAATATCTTTTTATACCTGTTGTCCTACAGACTCCTTGTAGCTGACCAATTTCAGCCCTAGTCAAGACGGGTATGCTGGAAAAGGTAAGAAACTTGAGTACTTAGTCTGGAACCGCTAAATTTGCCTTCTCTCTACATCTTCACCCACAGGTGGAAAAATATTCAATTCGTAGGAAAAGATGGTTCAAAGCTTCCTCAGGGAAGGGGGGGAAGTTAAAGAAACAAAGGATTCAGTTGAGGCCACATTTTCTAATTTTTTGGGGTAAGTCCTTCTAATAAATCTTGAGGCGGAGAAAGGGGTTCCCCCTCCTTCCCAGCGCAGACATGCCCTTTCCTCCAATTGATTTCAAAATAGACTTGCATGCAAAAAGGATAAATATCTCTCTCTTAGGAAGGATCTTCTGGACATTGAAAGAGTTGTTGCATAAGGATATATTGATCGAAAAATGTATTTTTTTAAACATCAGATCCCAAAGCTGTATCCAGGGGTTTAGGGGGTTTGACCCCACCCCCCGCCAAGATTTTGTCCGACTCGTAAAAACGTAATAAAACTGAATATCAAGATATTTTCTATGCGTTTTTTTTGTAACCCCCCACTCCCGAGAAAATACTTTTGTACCCCCCCCCCAGAAAAAAATCCTGGAAATTTTTCAGGACGTTTACTGACCGCAAAATCCATGGTTAAAGTTTTAACTACATGCACCTTCGACAAGAAACACATTTAAACGGCATTTACTTTATATTCTGTACGGTTAATTACAAAGGAATACATACAAATTTAATGTTGAATGAAATGTTCGATATAAGATTAACATTTTCATAATTTAGCTGTACAAAAGTAAAGGTTTTCACAAGTGGAAATCAATAAAACAGTACTATTTTGTAGGGGCACTCTCCACCCGTTGATGCATCTCCACATGTCTTGTACAGTCACTCTCAGAAACAAAACCTAAGCCACATATTTCACATTGAAAGCTACTAGACTCAAACATTACTTCCTCTTTAATATGTTGTTTTCCTTCTTCAATTGGTCCCACGTCCTCATCAACTGGGGATTCTTCTTGATAGCCAGACTCCACAAGTTTATTATCATCTCCTTTTTGGACCAAATAAAAACCACTTTCTTCACTTGGAGGTGCATTTTCATCAGTCATTTCGATAAATGTATACCCTTCAGTTCCACTACTTAGAAACTCTAATTGAGACTCAGGAATGACTTCACCGGCTTCGTCAACATAGATAACTCCCGGATTTCCACTCACATTATTCTCAGGAAGAAGTTCTTCCGACGGAACACCCACTGTTTCAGATTCAGGGGCAATCCCACATGTTTCCAGAACATCTTTAAGTTCTAGTGTTGTTTGATCGTGTTTAAATGCCTCCAAAGAGCTATGAACTTCTTCCATTTTAGAGCTATCATTAAAAAGTTCTGCCATTCTATCTTCTACGTCGCTGAAGGCACCCTCCTCCTTGCACTTTTCACTCAAGTCTATATCTGGCTCTTCCGGAGCCTCGAACAGTTTAACGACCGGCAATTCATCAATTGGCTCTTTATCACTATTAATTTCATTTTCCAACAAAATACTAGGCATAGGTTTCAAAGCGTGCTGTACTTTAGCCTTATATGTTGTACGGTATCGACTCCTCGAATTTTCTCCTAAAAATAATCAAGAATGAGTAATTTTGTACCGGAAAACACACTTCGTAGCTATTGTATATTCTTAATTATCATTAAATGGACTTGATCTTGGACAAATTGACCACTTTCCATTAAGCATGTAGTTTTTAACCCCTTTCTCGTGTAGTGATTCAATACTTATCATAAAATTGATTTTGAATAGTTGATTTCCGTATAATGTAACTTATGGAAAGCAGGTGGGAGGAGGTGTCACCTTACAGTTTTACTAAATTTGAAAGGCGGAAGCCAACAATAAGATGTTTGATTATTTTGAACTCCCGCTAAATCCACTTCTAACACATTCACCAAGGTCAATGGTTTTTTTTTTTTTTTTTTTTTTTTTTTTTTTTTTTTTTTAGCTCGGTTTATTGGCGATGGTATGAGGAAGTCCTTCTTCCCTAAAAGAAAATTTCAACCTTAATTAAGCATGCTTGTACCGAGGTACATTTTTCTTATCTTGGAGAACTGAAAGAAAAATTTTTTTATGTTTCTAGACTTTTTTTTATACTCCTTTTATTTTTGCATACTTTAATAAAATCTTACAGATAAACCATAGGCTACGACACTGTTTCAATCATACGGAGCATAAAACAATATAAGACAGCAAAGAAAACTACAGTTTTAAAGTGATGCTAAAAAACGCAAATTTTTCACATTATTACTAGCTAATTTCCTTCGTTGTTCCATTCAGGTCCGTTGACATTAAAAACTAAATCGCACTGACTTATTTCTTGGTGCTATAGAAACT
This sequence comes from Artemia sp. Qi Xiang Cuo, assembly GCF_049724085.1. NCBI lineage: Eukaryota > Metazoa > Arthropoda > Branchiopoda > Anostraca > Artemiidae > Artemia > Artemia sp. Qi Xiang Cuo. The sequence goes on along the minus strand of NC_142800.1, from coordinate 42,316,998 downwards.
AGAAACTGTATTTATAGAGGATATAAATTATCAAAATCTATCCAATTTGTGCTTCTATTTGCACCCACAGAGGCGCGCGCAAGCATGCAAATGGAGTTTAGTTCTAAAGATCCTTATAGAGGAAACAAATCTCAATTTTACAACGAATCTTTGGTCAGGTGAATTTTGTTTAGGTTGAATTTCCTTCAGCTGAAGTTTACCTGAGTAAAACCCCTCCCCCTCTTTCCTTCGTTGCTTAGTCTGAACAAATTTCACCAATATTGAATTTGCATAAACAGGATTAACCTTGGGTTTTTTATCACATGGGTTAAGAATTACATCCAGTATTAAATTGTATTAGGATTGAATTTCACAATCTCGGTTTTTGAATATCTTTTTTTGCTTATATAACATTCCAAACCTACACACAGGCGAGGGAAATCCTCCAAAATTAACCCAAGGGACGCATTAAAAAACCACTTAAGCAGATCTGTGTAGTGTAAAAATCTACTATCAACAAGAAAAATCGCTTAATCAAGAATGTTATGAAAATAATGGTTAATTTTTATTGTGAAGCTGTAAAATAGCTTGTTGATCTAATCTATTAGATTTATCAAATAAAATAATATCATAAATCCGATTAAGCTAACCAATGCTTTCAAAATCTCCCTGAGTGACCAAGATAAAATGCAATAAAAAAAAAAAAAAAAAAAAAATCAAGAATACAAGGCGTAAGGAGGACGTTGTTTTGATGGGAAAAACTGACATAAAGCCCTACAAAACTTATCTGAAAGATAAATGTTAATGCGTCTATTACAAAGGAAACAAATTGCTAGAGCTTAAAAAAAAGAAGAAGATTGGTGACAAAGCTAACCTGGCCAATCAGAGATAACTTGCAACGGCACACAGTAAAACAAGGCAATTGCAATATTGTAATTGCAATAACACTAAACAGAAAAGAATGCATTTTTTCACTGACATAGGCTCAAACCGGTCGAAGCCAATGGTGGATCGGTCTTAATACCCATCTTCTACCCCACAATCCCAATTCGACTTTGTGGCCCAATGGAGTACACTAAATTTTATATACTATCTTTATAAGTGAGCAATAATTGTGTATCTATTAATGCATGTATGAATATTCTCGAAAACAGCTCCACATTTTTTCGGGAAAATTGGTATTTTGGGATATTCTCGCATAACAAACGATCTAGATAGGTCAGAAGTCTGAGAAAATTCGTTAAGAGACTTTATTTATATAATATAATGTCTGCTGCAAGGCTCAAAAAACGAAAATCTGCAGTTGCAGTTACTATAGATGGTGATCTTCGGGACTAACACCTGAACTATCAAACGTGATAAGATGCGAAATTCAACAATCTGAACCATTAATTGTGACAACACCAATACGGACAGCTAAAGCAAATGTCATTGCTAAATTGTCTAAGGTAATCAAAAGCCAAAAACGTGTCAAAAATAAAAATGAAGAGCAAAGACACGGATGGTTAGAAGATATGCGAAAACGACAATTAGAGCGTGTTATAAATAAAAATGAAGTGTAAAGATACATGCGACTAGAGGACATACGACACGGAGCAAGTGAGGGAGTCAAAAATGAAAATAAAGAGCAGCGAGTCAATGAAAATCCACCTGTACAGCGAAAATCAAAACATGTCAAAATTGAAAATGATAGCGATGATGATCGAGTTTAGGGATTTGACAGGGACAGTCATCAATGCCTGCCATGCCTTTGAAAAAAAAAACAAACAAAAAAAAACAAAGGTTCAGCGATATGTATTTCATTTTGACGAAAGATAAGCCTAGGTGTAACGAACCAAACAAATTGAAAATGATAGCGATGATGAATGGATTTTGGATTTTGACATGAATAAAGT